>NW_026109059.1:0-109430 GCF_024516045.1 Bombus affinis
ACACGTTCGCAAATTCGAAATATGTCGTCACCATATCGAAGAATGAACGCAAGATGGATTGGTTTCAGGTTAGGCTATAGTTTTCGAGCGAGCGCAGCGAGCGAGAGACGCGTAAATGTGTGTCACAAACCAACGGTTTGGCACATACGGACTTTGAAATATGCGCACCAGCACGATGAGCCGGAAGTCTTTATCCTATTGCCTATTGACAAATGTTTACAGGTTACCTATAGTTTCTCATAAATAGTACTATTTCCAAATACTACAGTGCAATGTGATGTCCGAAATGGCTGACAAAATTAGGTACTAACACGAAATATGTGCAAGGCAATATGAGGTATATGTATAGCTTGGAAATTGTGACCGTTGCTGGCTCGATCCGCTCGCTCGTAAAAATCTTGTCCAACCTCACAACCGATCCGACACGTTCGCAAATTCGAAATATGTCGCCACCATATCGAAGAATGAACGCAAGATGGATTGGTTTCAGGTTAGGCTATAGTTTTCGAGCGAGCGCAGCGAGCGAGAGACGCGTAAATGTGTGTCACAAACCAACGGTTTGGCACATACGGACTTTTAAACATGCGCACCAGCACGATGAGCCGGAAGTCTTTATCCTATTGCCTATTGACAAATGTTTACAGGTTACCAATAGTTTCTCATAAATAGTACTATTTCCAAATACTACAGTGCAATGTGATGTCCGAAATGGCTGACAAAATTAGGTAATAACACGAAATATATGCAAGGCAATGTAAGGTATATGTATAGCTTGGAAATTGTGATCGCTGCTCGCTCGCTCCGCTCGCTCGTAAAAATCTTGTCCAACCTCACAACCGAACCGACACGTTCGCAAATTCGAAATATGTCGCAACGATATCGAATAATGAACGCAAAATGGATTGGTTTCAGGTTAGGCTATAGTTTTCGAGCGGGCGCAGCGAGCGAGAGACGCGTAAATGTGTGTCACAAACCAACGGCTTGGCACATACGGACTTTGAAATATGCGCACCAGCCCGAGGAGCCGGAAGTCTTTATCCTATTGCCTATTGACAAATGTTTACAGGTTACCTATAGTTTCACATAAATAGTACTATTTTCACATACTACAGTGCAATGTGATGTCCGAAATGGCTGACAAAATTAGGTAATAACACGAAATATATGCAAGGCAATATAAGGTATATGTATAGCTTGGAAATTGTGATCGCAGCTCGCTCGCTCCGCTCGCTCGTAAAAATCTTGTCCAACCTCACAACCGATCCGACACGTTCGCAAATTCGAAATATGTCGCCACCATATCGAATAATGAAAGAAAGATGGAATGGTTTTACGTTCGGCTATAGTTTTCGAGCGAGCGCAGCAAGCGAGAGACGCGTAAATGTGTGTCACAAACCAACGGTTTGGAACATACGGACATTGAAATATGCGCACCAGCACGAGGAGCCGGAAGTCTTTATCCTATTGCCTATTGACAAATGTTTACAGGTTACCAATCGTTTCACATAAATAGTACTTTTTCCTCACAGTACAGTGCAATGTGATGTCCGAAATGGCTGACAAAATTAGGTAATAACACGAAATACATGCAAGGCAATATAAGGTATATGTATAGCTTGGAAATTGTGACCGTTGCTCGCTCGCTCCGCTCGCCCGTAAAAATGTAGTCCAACCTCACAACGGATCCGACACGTTCGCAAATTTGAAATATGTCGCCACCATATCGAATAATGAACGCCAGATGGATTGGTTATAGGTTAGGCTATAGATTTCGAGCGAGCGCAGCGAGCGAGAGACGCGTAAATGTGTGTCACAAACCAACGGCTTGGCACATACGGACATTGTAACATTCGCACCAGCCCGAGGAGCCGGAAGTCTTTATCCTATTGCCTACTGACAAATGTTTACAATTTACCAATAGTTTCACATAAATAGTACTATTTCCACATACTACAGAGCAATGTGATGTCCGAAATGGCTGACAAAACTAGCTAATAACACGAAATACATGCAAGGCAATATAAGGTATATGTATAGCTTGGAAATTGTGACCGTTGCTCGCACGCTCCGCTCGCTCGTAAAAATCTAGTCCAACCTCACAACCGATCCGACACGTTCGCAAATTCGAAATATGTCGCCGCCATATCGAATAATGAACGCAAGATGGATTGGTTTTAGGTTAGGCTATAGTTTTCGAGCGAGCACGGCGAGCGAGGGACGCGGAAAGTTGTGTCACAATCCAACGGTTTGGCACATGGGGACATTGAAATATTAGCACGAGCCCGAGGAGCCGGAAGTGTGTATCCTATTGCCCACTGACAAATGTATACAGTTTAGCAATAGTTTCACATAAATAGTACTATTTCCACATACTACAGTGCAATGTGATGTCCGAAATGGCTGACAAAATTTGGTACTAACGCGAAATATGTGCAAGGCAATATAAGGTATATGTATAGCTTGGAAATTGTGACCGTTGCTCGCTCGCTCCGCTCGCTCGTAAAAATCTAGTCCAACCTCACAACCGATCCGACACGTTCGCAAATTCGAAATATGTCGCCGCCATATCGAATAATGAACGCAAGATGGATTGGTTTTAGGTTAGGCTATAGTTTTCGAGCGGGCGCAGCGAGCGTGAGACGCGTAAGGGTGTGTCACAAACCAACGGTTTGGCACATATGGACATTGAAATATTCGCACCAGCCCGAGGAGCCTGAAGTCTTTATCCTATTGCCTACTGACAAATGCTTACAGTTTACTTATAGTTTCACATAAATAGTACTATTTCCTCATAGTACAGTGCAATGTGATGTCCGAAATGGCTGACATAATTCGGTACTAACACGAAATATGTGCAAGGCAATATAAGGTATATGTATAGCTTGGAAATTGTGATCGTTGCTCGCACGCTCCGTTCGCTCGTAAAAATCTAGTCCAACCTCACAACCGATCCGACACGTTCCCAAATTTGAAATTAGTTTCCTCCATATCGAATGACTAACGCAAGAGGGATTCGTTCTAGGTTAGGCTATAGCTTTCTAGGGAGCACGGCGAGCGAGGGACGAGTAAATGTGTGTCACAAACCAACGGCTTAGCACATACGGACATTGAAACATTCGCACCAGCCCGAGGAGCCGGAAGTCTTTATCCTATTGCCTACTGACAAATGTTTACAGTTTACCAATAGTTTCACATAAATAGAACTGTTTCCACATACTACAGTGCAATGTGATGTCCGAAATGCCTGACGAAATTAGATAATAACACGAAGTATATGCAAGGCAATATAACGTATATGTACAGCTTGGAAATTGTGACCGTTGCTCGCTCGCTCCGCTCGCTCGTAAAAATGTAGTCCAACCTCACAACCGATCTGACACGTTCGCAAATTCGAAATATGTCGCCGCCATATCGAATAATGAACGCAAGATGGATTGGCTTTAGGTTAGGCTATAGTTTTCGAGCGAGCACGGCGAGCGAGGGACGCGGAAAGTAGTGTCACAATCCAACGATTTGGCACATGGGGACATTGAATTATTCGCACCAGCCCGAGGAGCCGGAAGTGTGTATCCTATTGCCCACTGACAAATGTATACAGTTTACCAATAGTTTCACATAAATAGTACTATTTCCGCATACTACAGTGCAATGTGATGTCCGAAATGGCTGACAAAATTAGGTAATAACACGAAATACATGCAAGGCAATATAAGGTATATGTATAGCTTGGAAATTGTGATCGCAGCTCGCTCGCTCCGCTCGCTCGTAAAAATCTTGTCCAACCTCACAACCGATCCGACACGTTCGCAAATTCGAAATATGTCGTCACCATATCGAAGAATGAACGCAAGATGGATTGGTTTCAGGTTAGGCTATAGTTTTCGAGCGAGCGCAGCGAGCGAGAGACGCGTAAATGTGTGTCACAAACCAACGGTTTGGAACATACGGACATTGAAATATGCGCACCAGCACGAGGAGCCGGAAGTCTTTATCCTATTGCCTATTGACAAATGTTTACAGGTTACCAATCGTTTCACATAAATAGTACTTTTTCCTCACAGTACAGTGCAATGTGATGTCCGAAATGGCTGACAAAATTAGGTAATAACACGAAATACATGCAAGGCAATATAAGGTATATGTATAGCTTGGAAATTGTGACCGTTGCTCGCTCGCTCCGCTCGCTCGTAAAAATCTAGTACAACCTCATAACCGATCCGACACGTTCGCAAATTCGAAATATGTCGCCACCATATCGAATAATGAACGCTAAATGGATTGGTTTTAGGTTAGGCTATAGTTTTCGAGTGAGCGCAGCAAGCGGGAGACGCGTAAATGTGTGTCACAAACCAACGGTTTGGAACATACGGACATTGAAATATGCGCACCAGCCCGAGGAGCCGGAAGTCTTTATCCTATTGCCTACTGACAAATGTTTACAGTTTACCAATTGTTTCACATAAATAGTACTATTTCCACATACTACAGTGCAATGTGATGTCCGAAATAGCTGACAAAATTAGGTAATAACACGATATATATGCAAGGCAATTTAAGGTATATGTATAGATTGGAAATTGTGACCGTTGCTCGCTCGCCCCGCTCGCTCGTAAAAATCTAGTCCAACCTCACAACCGATCCGACACGTTCGCAAATTCGAAATATGTCGCCACCATATCGAATAATGAACGCAAGATGGATTGGTTTTAGGTTAGGCTATAGTTTTCGAGCGAGCGCCGCGAGCGAGAAATGCGTAAATGTGTGTCACAAACCAACGGTTTGGCACATGGGGACATTGAAATATTCGCACCAGCCCGAGGAGCCGGAAGTGTGTATCCTATTGCGCACTGACAATTGTATACAGTTTACCAATAGTTTCACATAAATAGTACTATTTCCACATTCTACAGTGCAATGTGATGACCGAAATGGCTGACAAAATTAGGTAATAACACGAAATATATGCAAGGCAATATAAGGTATATGTACAGCTTGGAAATTGTGACCGTTGCTCGCTCGCTCCGCTCGCTCGTAAAAATGTAGTCCAACCTCACCACCGATCCGACACGTTCGCAAATTCGAATATGTCGCCGCCATATCGAATAATGAACGCATGATGGATTGGTTTTAGGTTAGGCTATAGATTTCGAGCGAGCGCAGCGAGCGAGAGACGCGTAAATGAGTGTCACAAACCAACGGCTTGGCACATACGGACATTGAAACATTCGCACCAGCCCGAGGAGCCGGAAGTCTTTATCCTATTGCCTACCGACAAATGTTTACAGTTTACCAATAGTTTCACATAAATAGTAGTGTTTCCACATACTACAGAGCAATGTGATGTCCGAAATGGCTGACAAAATTAGGTAATAACACGAAATATATGCAAGGCAATATAAGGTATATGTATAGCTTGGAAATTGTGATCGTTGCTCGCACGCTCCGCTCGCTCGTAAAAATCTAGTCCAACCTCACAACCGATCCGACATGTTCGCAAATTCGAAATATGTCGCCGCCATATCGAATAATGAACGCAAGATGAATTGGTTTTAGGTTAGGCTATAGTTTTCGAGCGAGCACGGCGAGCGAGGGACGCGGAAAGTTGTGTCACAATCCAACGGTTTGGCACATGGGGACATTGAAATATTCGCACCAGCCCGAGGAGCCGGAAGTCTTTATCCTATTGCCTACCGACAAATGTTTACAGTTTACCAATTGTTTCACATAAATAGTACTATTTCCACATACTACAGTGCAATGTGATGTCCGAAATGGCTGACAAAATTAGGTAATAACACGAAATATATGCAAGGCAATATAAGGTATATGTATAGCTTGGAAATTGTGACCGTTGCTCGCTCGCTCCGCTCGCCCGTAAAAATCTAGTCCAACCTCACAACGGATCCGACACGTTCGCAAATTTGAAATATGTCGCCACCATATCGAATAATGAACGCCAGATGGATTGGTTATAGGTTAGGCTATAGATTTCGAGCGAGCGCAGCGAGCGAGAGACGCGTAAATGTGTGTCACAAACCAACGGCTTGGCACATACGGACATTGTAACATTCGCACCAGCCCGAGGAGCCGGAAGTCTTTATCCTATTGCCTACTGACAAATGTTTACAATTTACCAATAGTTTCACATAAATAGTACTATTTCCACATACTACAGAGCAATGTGATGTCCGAAATGGCTGACAAAACTAGCTAATAACACGAAATACATGCAAGGCAATATAAGGTATATGTATAGCTTGGAAATTGTGACCGTTGCTCGCACGCTCCGCTCGCTCGTAAAAATCTAGTCCAACCTCACAACCGATCCGACACGTTCGCAAATTCGAAATATGTCGCCGCCATATCGAATAATGAACGCAAGATGGATTGGTTTTAGGTTAGGCTATAGTTTTCGAGCGAGCACGGCGAGCGAGGGACGCGGAAAGTTGTGTCACAATCCAACGGTTTGGCACATGGGGACATTGAAATATTAGCACGAGCCCGAGGAGCCGGAAGTGTGTATCCTATTGCCCACTGACAAATGTATACAGTTTAGCAATAGTTTCACATAAATAGTACTATTTCCACATACTACAGTGCAATGTGATGTCCGAAATGGCTGACAAAATTCGGTACTAACACGAAATATGTGCAAGGCAATATAAGGTATATGTATAGCTTGGAAATTGTGATCGTTGCTCGCACGCTCCGTTCGCTCGTAAAAATCTAGTCCAACCTCACAACCGATCCGACACGTTCCCAAATTTGAAATTAGTTTCCTCCATATCGAATGACTAACGCAAGAGGGATTCGTTCTAGGTTAGGCTATAGCTTTCTAGGGAGCACGGCGAGCGAGGGACGAGTAAATGTGTGTCACAAACCAACGGCTTAGCACATACGGACATTGAAAAATTCGCACCAGCCCGAGGAGCCGGAAGTCTTTATCCTATTGCCTACTGACAAATGTTTACAGTTTACCAATAGTTTCACATAAATAGTACTGTTTCCACATACTACAGTGCAATGTGATGTCCGAAATGCCTGACGAAATTAGATAATAACACGAAGTATATGCAAGGCAATATAACGTATATGTACGGCTTGGAAATTGTGACCGTTGCTCGCTCGCTCCGCTCGCTCGTAAAAATGTAGTCCAACCTCACAACCGATCTGACACGTTCGCAAATTCGAAATATGTCGCCGCCATATCGAATAATGAACGCAAGATGGATTGGTTTTAGGTTAGGCTATAGTTTTCGAGCGAGCACGGCGAGCGAGGGACGCGGAAAGTAGTGTCACAATCCAACGATTTGGCACATGGGGACATTGAATTATTCGCACCAGCCCGAGGAGCCGGAAGTGTGTATCCTATTGCCCACTGACAAATGTATACAGTTTACCAATAGTTTCACATAAATAGTACTATTTCCGCGTACTACAGTGCAATGTGATGTCCGAAATGGCTGACAAAATTAGGTAATAACACGAAATACATGCAAGGCAATATAAGGTATTCGTACAGCTTGGAAATTGTGACCGTTGCTCGCTCGCTCCGCTCGCTCGTAAAAATGTAGTCCAACCTCACCACCGATCTGACACGTTCGCAAATTCGAATATGTCGCCGCCATATCGAATAATGAACGCATGCTGGATTGGTTTTAGGTTAGGCTATAGTTTTCGAGCGAGCACGGCGAGCGAGGAACGCGGAAAGTTGTGTCACAATCCAACGGTTTGGCATATGGGGACATTGAAATATTCGCACCAGCCCGAGGAGCCGGAAGTGTGTATCCTATTGCCCACTGACAAATGTATACAGTTTAGCAATAGTTTCACATAAATAGTACTATTTCCACATACTACAGTGCAATGTGATGTCCGAAATGGCTGACAAAATTTGGTACTAACGCGAAATATGTGCGAGGCAATATAAGGTATATGTATAGCTTGGAAATTGTGACCGTTGCTCGCTCGCTCCGCTCGCTCGTAAAAGTCTAGTCCAACCTCACAACCGACCCGACACGTTCGCAAATTCGAAATATGTCGCCGCCATATCGAATAATGAACGCAAGATGGATTGGTTTTAGGTTAGGCTATAGTTTTCGAGCGACCGCAGCGAGCGTGAGACGCGTAAAGGTGTGTCACAAACCAACGGTTTGGCACATATGGACATTGAAATATTCGCACCAGCCCGAGTAGCCTGAAGTCTTTATCCTATTGCCTACTGACAAATGCTTACAGTTTACCTATAGTTTCACATAAATAGTACTATTTCCTCATAGTACAGTGCAATGTGATGTCCGAAATGGCTGACAAAATTCGGTACTAACACGAAATATGTGCAAGGCAATATAAGGTATATATATAGCTTGGAAATTCTGATCGTTGCTCGCACGCTCCGCTCGCTCGTAAAAATCTAGTCCAACCTCACAACCGATCCGACACGTTCCCAAATTTGAAATTAGTCTCCTCCATATCGAATGACTAACGCAAGAGGGATTCGTCCTAGGTTAGGCTATAGCTTTCTAGGGAGCACGGCGAGCGAGGGACGAGTAAATGTGTGTCACAAACCAACGGCTTAGCACATACGGACATTGAAACATTCGCACCAGCCCGAGGAGCCGGAAGTCTTTATCCTATTGCCTACTGACAAATGTTTACAGTTTACCAATAGTTTCACATAAATAGTACTGTTTCCACATACTACAGTGCAATGTGATGTCCGAAATGCCTGACGAAATTAGATAATAACACGAAGTATATGCAAGGCAATATAATGTATATGTACAGCTTGGAAATTGTGACCGTTGCTCGCTCGCTCCGCTCAGTCGTAAAAATGTAGTCCAACCTCACAACCGATCTGACACGTTCGCAAATTCGAAATATGTCGCCGCCATATCGAATAATGAACGCAAGATGGATTGGTTTTAGGTTAGGCTATAGTTTTCGAGCGAGCACGGCGAGCGAGGGACGCGGAAAGTAGTGTCACAATCCAACGATTTGGCACATGGGGACATTGAATTATTCGCACCAGCCCGAGGAGCCGGAAGTGTGTATCCTATTGCCCACTGACAAATGTATACAGTTTACCAATAGTTTCACATAAATAGTACTATTTCCGCATACTACAGTGCAATGTGATGTCCGAAATGGCTGACAAAATTAGGTAATAACACGAAATACATGCAAGGCAATATAAGGTATTCGTACAGCTTGGAAATTGTGACCGTTGCTCGCTCGCTCCGCTCGCTCGTAAAAATGTAGTCCAAGCTCACCACCGATCTGACACGTTCGCAAATTCGAATATGTCGCCGCCATATCGAATAATGAACGCAAGATGGATTGGTTTTAGGTTAGGCTATAGTTTTCGAGCGAGCACGGCGAGCGAGGGACGCGGAAAGTTGTGTCACAATCCAACGGTTTGGCACATGGGGACATTGAAATATTAGCACCAGCCCGAGGAGCCGGAAGTGTGTATCCTATTGCCCACTGACAAATGTATACAGTTTAGCAATAGTTTCAGTTTCACATAAATAGTACTATTTCCACATACTACAGTGCAATGTGATGTCCGAAATGGCTGACAAAATTTGGTACTAACGCGAAATATGTGCAAGGCAATATAAGGTATATGTATAGCTTGGAAATTGTGACCGTTGCGCGCTCGCTCCGCTCGCTCGTAAAAATCTAGTCCAACCTCACAACCGATCCGACACGTTCGCAAATTCGAAATATGTCGCCACCATATCGAATAATAAACGCAAGATGGATTTGTTTTAGGTTAGGCTATAGTTTTCGAGCGACCGCAGCGAGCGTGATACGCGTAAAGGCGACTCACAAACCAACGGTTTGGCACATACGGATATTGAAATATTCGCACCAGTCCGAGGAGCCGGAAGACTTTATCCTATTGCCTACTGACACATGTTTACAGTTTACGTATAGTTTCATATAAATAGTACTATTTCCGCATACTACAGTGCAATGTGATGTCCGAAATGGCTGACAAAATTAGCTAATAACACGAAATATATGCAAGGCACTATAAGGTATATGTATAGCTTGGATTTTGTGATCGTTGCTCGCACGCTCCGCTCGCTCGTAAAAATCTAGTCCAACCTCACAACCGATCCGACACGTTCGCAAATTCGAAATATGTCGCCGCCATATCGAATAATGAACGCAAGATGGATTGGTTTTAGGTTAGGCTATAGTTTTCGAGCGAGCACGGCGAGCGAGGGACGCGGAAAGTTGTGTCACAATCCAACGGTTTGGCACATGGGGACATTGAAATATTCGCACCAGCCCGAGGAGCCGGAAGTCTTTATCCTATTGCCTACTGACAAATGCTTACAGTTTATGAATAGTTTCACATGAATAGTACTATTTCCGCATACTACAGTGCAAAGTGATGTCCGGAATGGCTGACAAAATTAGGTAATAACACGAAATATATGCAAGGCAATATAAGGTATATGTATAGCTTGGAAATTGTGATCGTTGCTCGCTCTCTCCGCTCGCTCGTAAAAATCTAGTCCAACCTCACAACCGATCCGACACGTTCGCAAATTCGAAATATGTCGCCGCCATATCGAATAATGAACGCAAGATGGATTGGTTTTAGGTTAGGCTATAGTTTTCGAGCGACCGCAGCGAGCGTGAGACGCGTAAAGGTGTGTCACAAACCAACGGTTTGGCACATATGGACATTGAAATATTCGCACCAGCCCGAGGAGCCTGAAGTCTTTATCCTATTGCCTACTGACAAATGCTTACAGTTTACCTATAGTTTCACATAAATAGTACTATTTCCTCATAGTACAGTGCAATGTGATGTCCGAAATGGCTGACAAAATTCGGTACTAACACGAAATATGTGCAAGGCAATATAAGGTATATGTATAGCTTGGAAATTGTGATCGTTGCTCGCACGCTCCGCTCGCTCGTAAAAATCTAGTCCAACCTCACAACCGATCCGTCACGTTCCCAAATTTGAAATTAGTTTCCTCCATATCGAATGACTAACGCAAGAGGGATTCGTTCTAGGTTAGGCTATAGCTTTCTAGGGAGCACGGCGAGCGAGGGACGAGTAAATGTGTGTCACAAACCAACGGCTTAGCACATACGGACATTGAAACATTCGCACAAGCCCGAGGAGCCGGAAGTCTTTATCCTATTGCTTACTGACAAATGTTTACAGTTTACCAATAGTTTCACATAAATAGTACTGTTTCCACATACTACAGTGCAATGTGATGTCCGAAATGCCTGACGAAATTAGATAATAACACGAAGTATATGCAAGGCAATATAACGTATATGTACAGCTTGGAAATTGTGACCGTTGCTCGCTCGCTCCGCTCGCTCGTAAAAATGTAGTCCAACCTCACAACCGATCTGACACGTTCGCAAATTCGAAATATGTCGCCGCCATATCGAATAATGAACGCAAGATGGATTGGTTTTAGGTTAGGCTATAGTTTTCGAGCGAGCACGGCGAGCGAGGGACGCGGAAAGTAGTGTCACAATCCAACGATTTGGCACATGGGGACATTGAATTATTCGCACCAGCCCGAGGAGCCGGAAGTGTGTATCCTATTGCCCACTGACAAATGTATACAGTTTACCAATAGTTTCACATAAATAGTACTATTTCCGCATACTACAGTGCAATGTGATGTCCGAAATGGCTGACAAAATTAGGTAATAACACGAAATACATGCAAGGCAATATAAGGTATTCGTACAGCTTGGAAATTGTGACCGTTGCTCGCTCGCTCCGCTCGCTCGTAAAAACGTAGTCCAACCTCACCACCGATCTGACACGTTCGCAAATTCGAATATGTCGCCGCCATATCGAATAATGAACGCATGCTGGATTGGTTTTAGGTTAGGCTATAGTTTTCGAGCGAGCACGGCGAGCGAGGAATGCGGAATGTTGTGTCACAATCCAACGGTTTGGCATATGGGGACATTGAAATATTCGCACCAGCCCGAGGAGCCGGAAGTGTGTATCCTATTGCCCACTGACAAATGTATACAGTTTACCAATAGTTTCACATAAATAGTACTATTTCCGCATACTACAGTGCAATGTGATGTCCGAAATGGCTGACAAAATTAGCTAATAACACGAAATATAGGCAAGGCAATATAAGGTATATGTATAGCTTGGAATTTGTGATCGTTGCTCGCACGCTCCGCTCGCTCGTAAAAATCTAGTCCAACCTCACAACCGATCCGACACGTTCGCAAATTCGAAATATGTTGCCGCCATATCGAATAATGAACGCAAGATGGATTTGTTTTAGGTTAGGCTATAGTTTTCGAGCGACCGCAGCGAGCGTGAGACGCGTAAAGGTGTGTCACAAACCAACGGTTTGGCACATATGGACATTGAAATATTCGCACCAGCCCGAGGAGCCTGAAGTCTTTATCCTATTGCCTACTGACAAATGCTTACAGTTTACCTATAGTTTCACATATATAGTACTATTTCCTCATAGTACAGTGCAATGTGATGTCCGAAATGGCTGACAAAATTAGGTACTAACACGAAATATGTGCAAGGAAATATAAGGTATATGTATAGCTTGGAAATTGTGATCGTTGCTCGCACGCTCCGCTCGCTCGTAAAAATCTAGTCCAACCTCACAACCGATCCGACACGTTCGCAAATTCGAAATATGTCGCCGCCATATCGAATAATGAACGCAAGATGGATTGGTTTTAGGTTAGGCTATAGTTTTCGAGCGAGCACGGCGAGCGAGGGACGCGGAAAGTTGTGTCACAATCCAACGGTTTGGCACATGGGGACATTGAAATATTAGCACCAGCCCGAGGAGCCGGAAGTGTGTATCCTATTGCCTACTGACAAATGTTTACAGTTTAGCAATAGCTTCACATAAATAGTACTGTTTCCACATACTACAGTGCAATGTGATGTCCGAAATGGCTGACGAAATTTGGTACTAACGCGAAATATGTGCAAGGCAATATAAGGTATATGTATAGCTTGGAAATTGTGACCGTTGCTCGCTCGCTCCGCTCGCTCGTAAAAATCTAGTCCAACCTCACATCCGATCCGACACGTTCCCAAATTTGAAATTAGTTTCCTCCATATCGAATGACTAACGCAAGAGGGATTCGTTCTAGGTTAGGCTATAGCTTTCTAGCGAGCACGGCGAGCGAGGGACGAGTAAATGTGTGTCACAAACCAACGGCTTGGCACATACGGACATTGAAACATTCGCACCAGCCCGAGGAGCCGGAAGTCTTTATCCTATTGCCTACTGACAAATGTTTACAGTTTACCAATAGTTTCACATAAATAGTACTGTTTCCACATACTACAGTGCAATGTGATGTCCGAAATGGCTGACGAAATTTGGTACTAACGCGAAATATGTGCAAGGCAATATAATGTATATGTATAGCTTGGAAATTGTGACCGCTGCTCGCTCGCTCCGCTCGCTCTTAAAAATCTAGTCCAACCTCACAACCGATCCGACACGTTCGCAAATTCGAAATATGTCGCCACCATATCGAATAATGAACGCAAGATGGATTTGTTTTAGGTTAGGCTATAGTTTTCGAGCGACCGCAGCGAGCGTGAGTCGCGTAAAGGTGTGTCACAAACCAACGGTTTGGCACATATGGACATTGAAATATTCGCACCAGCCCGAGGAGCCGGAAGTGTGTATCCTATTGCCCACTGACAAATGTATACAGTTTAGCAATAGTTTCAGTTTCACATAAATAGTACTATTTCCACATACTACAGTGCAATGTGATGTCCGAAATGGCTGACAAAATTTGGTACTAACGCGAAATATGTGCAAGGCAATATAAGGTATGTGTATAGCTTGGAAATTGTGACCGTTGCTCGCTCGCTCCGCTCGCTCGTAAAAATCTAGTCCAACCTCACAACCGATCCGACACGTTCGCAAATTCGAAATATGTCGCCACCATATCGAATAATGAACGCAAGATGGATTTGTTTTAGGTTAGGCTATAGTTTTCGAGCGACCGCAGCGAGCGTGAGACGCGTAAAGGCGTCTCACAAACCAACGGTTTGGCACATACGGATATTGAAATATTCGCACCAGTCCGAGGAGCCGGAAGACTTTATCCTATTGCCTACTGACATATGTTTACAGTTTACGTATAGTTTCATATAAATAGTACTGTTTCCACATACTACAGTGCAATGTGATGTCCGCAATGGCTGACAAAATTAGGTACTAACACGAAATATGTGCAAGGCAATATAAGGTATATGTATAGCTTGGAAATTGTGACCGTTGCTCGCTCGCTCCTCTCGCTCGTAAAAATATAGTCCAACCTCACAACCGATCCGACACATTCGCAAATTCGAAATATGTCGCCACCATATCGAATAATGAACGCAAGATGGATTTGTTTTAGGTTAGGCTATAGTTTTCGAGCGACCGCAGCGAGCGTGAGTCGCGTAAAGGTGTGTCACAAACCAACGGTTTGGCACATATGGACATTGAAATATTCGCACCAGCCCGAGGAGCCTGAAGTCTTTATCCTATTGCCTACTGACAAATGTTTACAGTTTACCAATAGTTTCACATAAATAGTACTGTTTCCACATACTACAGTGCAATGTGATGTCCGAAATGCCTGACGAAATTAGATAATAACACGAAGTATATGCAAGGCAATATAACGTATATGTACAGCTTGGAAATTGTGACCGTTGCTCGCTCGCTCCGCTCGCTCGTAAAAATGTAGTCCAACCTCACAACCGATCTGACACGTTCGCAAATTCGAAATATGTCGCCGCCATATCGAATAATGAACGCAAGATGGATTGGTTTTAGGTTAGGCTATAGTTTTCGAGCGAGCACGGCGAGCGAGGGACGCGGAAAGTAGTGTCACAATCCAACGATTTGGCACATGGGGACATTGAATTATTCGCACCAGCCCGAGGAGCCGGAAGTGTGTATCCTATTGCCCACTGACAAATGTATACAGTTTACCAATAGTTTCACATAAATAGTACTATTTCCGCATACTACAGTGCAATGTGATGTCCGAAATGGCTGACAAAATTAGGTAATAACACGAAATACATGCAAGGCAATATAAGGTATTCGTACAGCTTGGAAATTGTGACCGTTGCTCGCTCGCTCCGCTCGCTCGTAAAAACGTAGTCCAACCTCACCACCGATCTGACACGTTCGCAAATTCGAATATGTCGCCGCCATATCGAATAATGAACGCATGCTGGATTGGTTTTAGGTTAGGCTATAGTTTTCGAGCGAGCACGGCGAGCGAGGGACGCGGAAAGTTGTGTCACAATCCAACGGTTTGGCACATGGGGACATTGAAATATTAGCACCAGCCCGAGGAGCCGGAAGTGTGTATCCTATTGTCTACTGACAAATGTTTACAGTTTAGCAATAGCTTCACATAAATAGTACTGTTTCCACATACTACAGTGCAATGTGATGTCCGAAATGGCTGACGAAATTTGGTACTAACGCGAAATATGTGCAAGGCAATATAAGGTATATGTATAGCTTGGAAATTGTGACCGCTGCTCGCTCGCTCCGCTCGCTCTTAAAAATCTAGTCCAACCTCACAACCGATCCGACACGTTCGCAAATTCGAAATATGTCGCCACCATATCGAATAATGAACGCAAGATGGATTTGTTTTAGGTTAGGCTATAGTTTTCGAGCGACCGCAGCAAGCGTGAGTCGCGTAAAGGTGTGTCACAAACCAACGGTTTGGCACATATGGACATTGAAATATTCGCACCAGCCCGAGGAGCCTGAAGTCTTTATCCTATTGCCTACTGACAAATGCTTACAGTTTACCTATAGTTTCACATAAATAGTACTATTTCCTCATAGTACAGTGCAATGTGATGTCCGAAATGGCTGACAAAATTTGGTACTAACGAGAAATATGTGCAAGACAATATAAGGTATATGTATAGCTTGGAAATTGTGACCGTTGCTCGCTCGCTCCGCTCGCACGTAAAAATCGAGTCCAACCTCACAACCGATCCGACACGTTCGCAAATTCGAATATGTCGCCGCCATATCGAATAATGAACGCATGCTGGATTGGTTTTAGGTTAGGCTATAGTTTTCGAGCGAGCACGGCGAGCGAGGAACGCGGAAAGTTGTGTCACATTCCAACGGTTTGGCATATGGGGACATTGAAATATTCGCACCAGCCCAAGGAGCCGGAAGTGTGTATCCTATTGCCCACTGACAAATGTATACAGTTTAGCAATAGTTTCAGTTTCACATAAATAGTACTATTTCCACATACTACAGTGCAATGTGATGTCCGAAATGGCTGACAAAATTTGGTACTAACGCGAAATATGTGCAAGGCAATATAAGGTATGTGTATAGCTTGGAAATTGTGACCGTTGCTCGCTCGCTCCGCTCGCTCGTAAAAATCTAGTCCAACCTCACAACCGATCCGACACGTTCGCAAATTCGAAATATGTCGCCACCATATCGAATAATGAACGCAAGATGGATTTGTTTTAGGTTAGGCTATAGTTTTCGAGCGACCGCAGCGAGCGTGAGACGCGTAAAGGCGTCTCACAAACCAACGGTTTGGCACATACGGATATTGAAATATTCGCACCAGTCCGAGGAGCCGGAAGACTTTATCCTATTGCCTACTGACATATGTTTACAGTTTACGTATAGTTTCATATAAATAGTACTGTTTCCACATACTACAGTGCAATGTGATGTCCGCAATGGCTGACAAAATTAGGTACTAACACGAAATATGTGCAAGGCAATATAAGGTATATGTATAGCTTGGAAATTGTGACCGTTGCTCGCTCGCTCCTCTCGCTCGTAAAAATATAGTCCAACCTCACAACCGATCCGACACATTCGCAAATTCGAAATATGTCGCCACCATATCGAATAATGAACGCAAGATGGATTTGTTTTAGGTTAGGCTATAGTTTTCGAGCGACCGCAGCGAGCGTGAGTCGCGTAAAGGTGTGTCACAAACCAACGGTTTGGCACATATGGACATTGAAATATTCGCACCAGCCCGAGGAGCCTGAAGTCTTTATCCTATTGCCTACTGACAAATGTTTACAGTTTACCAATAGTTTCACATAAATAGTACTGTTTCCACATACTACAGTGCAATGTGATGTCCGAAATGCCTGACGAAATTAGATAATAACACGAAGTATATGCAAGGCAATATAACGTATATGTACAGCTTGGAAATTGTGACCGTTGCTCGCTCGCTCCGCTCGCTCGTAAAAATGTAGTCCAACCTCACAACCGATCTGACACGTTCGCAAATTCGAAATATGTCGCCGCCATATCGAATAATGAACGCAAGATGGATTGGTTTTAGGTTAGGCTATAGTTTTCGAGCGAGCACGGCGAGCGAGGGACGCGGAAAGTAGTGTCACAATCCAACGATTTGGCACATGGGGACATTGAATTATTCGCACCAGCCCGAGGAGCCGGAAGTGTGTATCCTATTGCCCACTGACAAATGTATACAGTTTACCAATAGTTTCACATAAATAGTACTATTTCCGCATACTACAGTGCAATGTGATGTCCGAAATGGCTGACAAAATTAGGTAATAACACGAAATACATGCAAGGCAATATAAGGTATTCGTACAGCTTGGAAATTGTGACCGTTGCTCGCTCGCTCCGCTCGCTCGTAAAAACGTAGTCCAACCTCACCACCGATCTGACACGTTCGCAAATTCGAATATGTCGCCGCCATATCGAATAATGAACGCATGCTGGATTGGTTTTAGGTTAGGCTATAGTTTTCGAGCGAGCACGGCGAGCGAGGGACGCGGAAAGTTGTGTCACAATCCAACGGTTTGGCACATGGGGACATTGAAATATTAGCACCAGCCCGAGGAGCCGGAAGTGTGTATCCTATTGTCTACTGACAAATGTTTACAGTTTAGCAATAGCTTCACATAAATAGTACTGTTTCCACATACTACAGTGCAATGTGATGTCCGAAATGGCTGACGAAATTTGGTACTAACGCGAAATATGTGCAAGGCAATATAAGGTTTATGTATAGCTTGGAAATTGTGACCATTGCTCGCTCGCTCCGCTCGCTCGTAAAAATCTAGTCCAACCTCACATCCGATCCGACACGTTCCCAAATTTGAAATTAGTTTCCTCCATATCGAATGACTAACGCAAGAGGGATTCGTTCTAGGTTAGGCTATAGCTTTCTAGCGAGCACGGCGAGCGAGGGCCGAGTAAATGTGTGTCACAAACCAACGGCTTGGCACATACGGACATTGGAACATTCGCAACAGCCCGAGGAGCCGGAAGTCTTTATCCTATTGCCTACTGACAAATGTTTACAGTTTACCAATAGTTTCACATAAATAGTACTGTTTCCACATACTACAGTGCAATGTGATGTCCGAAATGGCTGACGAAATTTGGTACTAACGCGAAATATGTGCAAGGCAATATAAGGTATATGTATAGCTTGGAAATTGTGACCGCTGCTCGCTCGCTCCGCTCGCTCTTAAAAATCTAGTCCAACCTCACAACCGATCCGACACGTTCGCAAATTCGAAATATGTTGCCACCATATCGAATAATGAACGCAAGATGGATTTGTTTTAGGTTAGGCTATAGTTTTCGAGCGACCGCAGCAAGCGTGAGTCGCGTAAAGGTGTGTCACAAACCAACGGTTTGGCACATATGGACATTGAAATATTCGCACCAGCCCGAGGAGCCTGAAGTCTTTATCCTATTGCCTACTGACAAATGCTTACAGTTTACCTATAGTTTCACATAAATAGTACTATTTCCTCATAGTACAGTGCAATGTGATGTCCGAAATGGCTGACAAAATTTGGTACTAACGAGAAATATGTGCAAGACAATATAAGGTATATGTATAGCTTGGAAATTGTGACCGTTGCTCGCTCGCTCCGCTCGCACGTAAAAATCGAGTCCAACCTCACAACCGATCCGACACGTTCGCAAATTCGAATATGTCGCCGCCATATCGAATAATGAACGCATGCTGGATTGGTTTTAGGTTAGGCTATAGTTTTCGAGCGAGCACGGCGAGCGAGGAACGCGGAAAGTTGTGTCACAATCCAACGGTTTGGCATATGGGGACATTGAAATATTCGCACCAGCCCGAGGAGCCGGAAGTGTGTATCCTATTGCCCACTGACAAATGTATACAGTTTACCAATAGTTTCACATATATAGTACTATTTCCGCATACTACAGTGCAATGTGATGTCCGAAATGGCTGACAAAATTAGCTAATAACACGAAATATAGGCAAGGCAATATAAGGTATATGTATAGCTTGGAATTTGTGATCGTTGCTCGCATGCTCCGCTCGCTCGTAAAAATCTAGTCCAACCTCACAACCGATCCGACACGTTCGCAAATTCGAAATATGTTGCCGCCATATCGAATAATGAAAGCAAGATGGATTGGTTTTAGGTTAGGCTATAGTTTTCGAGCGACCGCAGCGAGCGTGAGACGCGTAAAGGCGTCTCACAAACCAACGGTTTGGCACATACGGATATTGAAATATTCGCACCAGCCCGAGGAGCCGGAAGTGTGTATGCTATTGCCCACTGACAAATGTATACAGTTTACCAATAGTTTCACATAAATAGTACTATTTCCACATACTACAGTGCAATGTGATGTCCGCAATGGCTGACAAAATTAGGCACTAACACGAAATATGTGCAAGGCAATATAAGGTATATGTATAGCTTGGAAATTGTGGCCGTTGCTCGCTCGCTCCTCTCGCTCGTAAAAATATAGTCCAACCTCACAACCGATCCGACACATTCGCAAATTCGAAATATGTCGCCACCATATCGAATAATGAACGCAAGATGGATTGGTTTTAGGTTAGGCTACAGTTTTCGAGCGTCCGCAGCGAGCGTGAGACGCGTAAAGGTGTCTCACAAACCAATGGTTTGGCACATACGGATATTGAAATATTCGCACCAGTCCGAGGAGCCGGAAGACTTTATCCTATTGCCCACTGACAAATGTTTACAGTTTATGAATAGTTTCACATAAATAGTACTATTTCCGCATACTACAGTGCAATGTGTTGTCCGAAATGGCTGACAAAATTAGGTAATAACACGAAATATATGCAAGGCAATATAAGGTATATGCACTGCTTGGAAATTGTTACCGATGCTCGCTCGCTCCGCTCGTTCGTAAAAATCTAGTCCAACCTCACAACCGATCCGACACGTTCGCAAATTCGAAATATGTCGCCGCCGTATCGAATGATGAACGCAAGATGGATTGGTTTAGGTTAGGCTATAGATTTCGAGCGAGCGCAGCGAGCGAGGGTCTCGTAAATGTGTATCGCAAACCAACGGTTTGGCACATGGGGACATTGAAATATTCGCACCAGCCCGAGGAGCCGGAAGTCTTTATCCTATTGCCTATTGACAAATGTTTACAGATTACCTATAGTTTCACATAAATATTACTATTTCCTCATTGTACAGTGCAATGTGATGTCCGAAATGGCTGACAAAATTAGGTACTAACACGAAATATGTGCAAGGCAATATAAGGTATATGTATAGCTTGGAAATTGTGACCGTTGCTCGCTCGCTCCTCTCGCTCGTAAAAATCTAGTCCAACCTCACAACCGATCCGACACGTTCGCAAATTCGAAATATGTCGACGCTATATCGAATAATGAACGCAAGATGGATTGGCTTAGGTTAGGCTATAGATTTCGAGCGAGCGCAGCGAGCGAGGGACTCGTAAAGTTGTATCGCAAACCAACGGTTTGGCACATGGGGACATTGAAATATTCGCACCAGCCCGAGGAGCCGGAAGTCTTTATCCTATTGCCCACTGACAAATGTATACAGTTTACCAATAGTTTCACATAAATAGTACTATTTCCTCATAGTACAGTGCAATATGATGTCCGAAATGGCTGACAAAATTAGGTACTAACACGAAATACAAGCAAGGCAATATAAGGTATATGCACTGCTTGGAAATTGTGACCGTTGCTCGCTCGCTCCGCTCGCTCGTAAAAATCTAGTCCAACCTCACAACCGATCCGACACGTTCGCAAATTCGAAATATGTCGCCGCCGTATCGAATGATGAACGCAAGATGGATTGGTTTTAGGTTAGGCTATAGTTTTCGAGCGAGCACGGCGAGCGAGGGACGCGGAAAGTTGTGTCACAATCCAACGGTTTGGCACATGGGGACATTGAAATATTCGCACCAGTCCAAGGAGCCGGAAGTGTGTATCCTATTGCCCACTGACAAATGTATATAGTTTACCAATAATTTCACATAAATAGTATTATTTCCACATACTACAGTGCAATGTGATGTCCGAAATGGCTGACAAAATTAGGTAATAACACGAAATATATCAACGCAATATAAGGTATATGTGTAGCTTGGAAATTGTGTCCGTTGCTCGCTCGCTCCGCTCGCTCGTAAAAATCTAGTCCAACCTCACAACCGATCCGACACGTTCGCAAATTCGAAATATGTCGACGCCATATCGAATAATGAACGCAAGATGGATTGGTTTAGGTTAGGCTATAGATTTTGAGCGAGCGCAGCGAGCGAGGGACTCGTAAAGGTGTATCGCAAACAAACGGTTTGGCGCATGAGGACATTGAAATATTCGCACCAGCCCGAGGAGCCGGAAGTCTTTATCCTATTGCCCACTGACAAATGTATACAGTTTACCAATAGTTTCACATAAATAGTACTATTTCCTCATAGTACAGTGCAATGTGATGTCCGAAAAGGCTGACAAAATTAGGTACTAACACGAAATACATGCAAGGCAATATAAGGCATATGTATAGCTTGGAAATTGTGATCGCTGCTCGCTCGCTCCGCTCGCTCGTAAAAATCTAGTCCAACCTCACAACCGATCAGACACGTTCGCAAATTCGAAATATGTCGACGCCATATCGAATAATGAACGCAAGATGGATTGGTTTAGGTTAGGCTATAGATTTTGAGCGAGCGCAGCGAGCGAAAGACGCGTAATGGTGTGTCACAAACCAACGGTTTGGCACATACGGACATTGAAATATTCGCACCAGCCGGACGAGCCGGAAGTCTTTATCCTATTGCCTACTGACAAATGTTTACAGTTTACCTATAGTTTCACATAAATAGTACTATTTCCTCATAGTACAGTGCAATGTGATGTCCGAAATGGCTGACAAAATTAGGTACTAACACGAAATATGTGCAAGGCAATATAAGGTATATGTATAGCTTGGAAATTGTGACCGTTGCTCGCTCGCTCCGCTCGCTCGTAAAAATCTAGTCCAACCTCACAACCGATCCGACACGTTCGCAAATTCGAAATATGTCGCCGCCATATCGAATAATGAACGCAAGATGGATTGGTCTTAGGTTAGACTATAGTTTTCGAGCGAGCACGGCGAGCGAGGGACGGGGAAAGTTTTGTCACAATCCAACGGTTTGGCACATGGGGACATTGAAATATTCGCACCAGCCTGAGGAGCCGGAAGTCTTTATCCTATTGCCCACTGACAAATGTATACAGTTTTCCAATAGTTTCACATAAATAGTACTATTTCCACATACTACACTGCAATGTGATGCCCGAAATGGCTGACAAAATTAGGTACTAACACGAAATACGTGCAAGGCAATATAAGGTATATGTACAGCTTGGAAATTGTGACCGTTGCTCGCTCGCTCCTCTCGCTCGTAAAAATCTAGTCCAACCTCACAACCGATCCGACGCGTTCGCGAATTCGAAATATGTCGCCACTATATCGAATAATGAACGCAAGATGGATTGGTTTTAGGTTATGCTATAGTTTTCGAGCGAGCGCAGCGAGCGAGAGACGCGTAAATGTGTGTCACAAACCAACGGTTTGGCACATACGGACATTGAAATATGCGCACCAGACCGAGGAGCCGGAAGTCTTTATCCTATTGCCTACTGACAAATGTTTACAAATTACCTATAGTTTCACATAAATATTACTATTTCCTCATTGTACAGTGCAATGTGATGTCCGAAATGGCTGACAAAATTAGGTACTAACACGAAATATGTGCAAGGCAATATAAGGTATATGTATAGCTTGGAAATTGTGACCGTTGCTCGCTCGCTCCTCTCGCTCGTAAAAATCTAGTCCAACCTCACAACCGATCCGAAACGTTCGCAAATTCGAAATATGTCGCCACCATATCGAATAATAACGCAAAATGGATTGGTTGTAGGTTAGGCTATAGCTTTCGAGCGAGCGCAGCGAGCGAGAGACGCGTAATGGTGTGTCACAAACCAACGGTTTGGCACATACGGACATTGAAATATTCGCACCAGCCCGACGAGCCGGAAGTCTTTATCCTATTGCCTACTGACAAATGTTTACAGTTTACCTATAGTTTCACATAAATAGTACTATTTCCTCATAGTACAGTGCAATGTGATGTTCGAAATGGCTGACAAAATTAGGTACTAACACGAAATATGTGCAAGGCAATATAAGGTATATGTATAGCTTGGAAATTGTGACCGTTGCTCGCTCGCTCCGCTCGCTGGTAAAAATCTAGTCCAACCTCACAACCGATCCGACACGTTCGCAAATTCGAAATATGTCGCCGCCGTATCGAATGATGAACGCAAGATGGATTGGTTTTAGGTTAGGCTATAGTTTTCGAGCGAGCACGGCGAGCGAGGGACGGGGAAAGTTGTGTCACAATCCAACGGTTTGGCACATGGGGACATTGAAATATTCGCACCAGCCCGAGGAGCCGGAAGTCTTGATCCTATTGCCCACTGACAAATGTATACAGTTTACCAATAGTTTCACCTAAATAGTACTATTTCCACATACTACAGTGCAATGTGATGTCCGAAATGGCTGACAAAATTAGGTAATAACACGAAATACATGCAAGGCAATATAAGGTATACGTATGGCTTGGAAATTGTGATTGCTGCTCGCTCGCTCCCCTCGCTCGTGAAAATCTAGTCCAACCTCACAACCGATCCGACACGTTCGCAAATTCGAAATATGTCGCCACCATATCGAATAATGAACGCAAGATGGATTGGTTTTAGGTTATGCTATAGTTTTCGCGCGAGCGCAGCGAGGGAGAGACGCGTAAATGTGTGTCATAAACCAACGGTTTGGCACATACGGATATTGAAATCTGTGCACCAGCCCGAGGAGCCGGAAGTCTTTATCCTATTGCCTACTGACAAATGTTTACAGTTTACCAATAGTATCACATAAATAGTACTATTTCCTCATAGTAGAGTGCAATATGATGTCCGAAATGGCTGACAAAATTAGGTACTAACACGAAATACATGCAAGGCAATATAAGGTATATGTACAGCTTGGAAATTGTGACCGTTGCTCGCTCGCTCCGCTCGCACGTAAAAATTTAGTCCAACCTCACATCCGATCCGACACGTTCCCAAATTTGAATTTGGTTTCCTCCATATCGAATGACTAACGCAAGAGGGATTCGTTCTAGGTTAGGCTATAGTTTTCGGGCGACCGCAGCGAGCGTGAGACGCATAAAGGTGTGTCACAAACCAACGGTTTGGCACATACGGACATTGAAACATTCGCACCAGCCCGAGGAGCCGGAAGCCTTTATCCTATTGCCGACTGACAAATGTACACAGTTTACCTATAGCTACACTTAAATAGTACTATTTCCACATAGTACAGGGCAATGTGTTGTCCGAAATGGCTGACAAAATTAGGTACTAACACGAAATATGTGCAAGGCAATATAAGGTATATGTATAGCTTGGACATTGTGATCGTTGCTCGCTCGCTCCTCTCGCTCGTAAAAATCTAGTCCAACCTCACAACCGATCCGACACGTTCGCAAATTCGAAATATGTCGCCACCATATCGATTAATGGACGTAAGATGGATTGGTTTTAGGTTAGGCTATAGTTTTCGAGCGAGCACGGCGAGCGAGGGACGCGGAAAGTTGTGTCACAATCCAACGGTTTGGCACATGGGGACATTGAAATATTCGCACCAGTCCGAGGAGCCGGAAGTGTGTATCCTATTGCCCACTGACAAATGTATACAGTTTACCAATAATTTCACATAAATAGTATTATTTCCACATACTACAGTGCAATGTGATGTCCGAAATGGCTGACAAAATTGGGGAATAACATGAAATATATGCATGGCAATATAAGGTATATGTGTAGCTTGGAAATTGTGCCCGTTGCTCGCTCGCTCCGCTCGCTCGTAAAAATCTAGTCCAATCTCACAACCGATCCGACGCGTTCGCAAATTCGAAATATGTCACCGCCATATCGAATAATGAACGCAAGATGGATTGGTTATAGGTTAGACTATAGTTTTCGAGCGAGCACGGCGAGCGAGGGACGGGGAAAGTTGTGTCACAATCCAACGGTTTGGCACATGGGGACATTGAAATATTCGCACTAGCCCGAGGAGCCGGAAGTCTTTATCCTATTGCCCACTGACAAATGTTTACAGTTCATGAATAGTTTCACATAAATAGTACTATTTACGCATACTACAGTGCAATCTGATGTCCGAAATGGCTGACAAAATTAGGTACTAACACGAAATATATGCAAGGCAATATAAGGTATACGTATAGCTTGGAAATTGTGATCGTTGCACGCTCTCTCCTCTCGCTCGTAAAAATCTAGTCCAACCTCACAACCGATCCGACACGTTCGCAAATTCGAAATATGTCGCCACCATATCGAATAATGAACGCAAGATAGATTGGTTTTAGGTTATGCTATAGCTTTCGAGCGAGCACAGCGAGCGAGAGACGCGTAAATGTGTCTCACAAACCAACGGTTTGGCACATACGGACATTGAAATATGCGCACCAGCCCGAGGAGCCGGAAGTCTTTATCCTATTGCCTATTGACAAATGTTTACAGTTTACCTATAGTTTCACATAAATAGTACTATTTCCACATACTACAGTGCAACATCATGTCCGATATGGCTGACAAAATTAGGTAATAACACGAAATACATGCAAGGCAATATAAGGTATATGTACAGCTTGGATATTGTGACCGTTGCTCGCTCGCTCCGCTCGCTCGTAAAAATCTAGTCCAACCTCACAACCGATCCGACGCGTTCGCAAATTCGAAATATGTCGCCTCCATATCGAATAATGAACGCAAGATGGATTGGTATTAGGTTAGGCTATAGATTTCGAGCGAGCGCAGCGAGCGACGGACTCGTAAAGGTGTATCGCAAACCAACAGTTTGGCACATGGGGACATTGAAATATTCGCACCAGCCAGAGGAGCCGGAAGTCTTTATCCTATTGCCCACTGACAAATGTATACAGTTTACCTATAGTTTCACATAAATAGTACTATTACCACATACTACAGTGCAACATCATGTCCGAAATGGCTGACAAAATTAGGTAATAACACGAAATACATGCAAGGCAATATAAGGTATATGTACAGCTTGGATATTGTGACCGTTGCTCGCTCGCTCCGCTCGCTCGTAAAAATCTAGTCCAACCTCACAACCGATCCGACACGTTAGCAAATTCGAAATATGTCGCCGCCGTATCGAATGATGAACGCAAGATGGATTGGTTTTAGGTTAGGCTATAGTTTTCGAGCGAGCACGGCGAGCGAGGGACGGGGAAAGTTGTGTCACAATCCAACGGTTTGGCACATGGGGACATTGAAATATTCGCACCAGCCCGAGGAGCCGGAAGTCTTTATCCTATTGCCCACTGACAAATGTATACAGTTTACCAATAGTTTCACCTAAATAGTACTATTTCCACATACTACAGTGCAATGTGATGTCCGAAATGGCTGACAAAATTAGGTAATAACACGAAATACATGCAAGGCAATATAAGGTATACGTATGGCTTGGAAATTGTGATTGCTGCTCGCTCGCTCCCCTCGCTCGTGAAAATCTAGTCCAACCTCACAACCGATCCGACATGTTCGCAAATTCGAAATATGTCGCCACCATATCGAATAATGAACGCAAGATGGATTGGTTTTAGGTTATGCTATAGTTTTCGCGCGAGCGCAGCGAGGGAGAGACGCGTAAATGTGTGTCATAAACCAACGGTTTGGCACATACGGATATTGAAATCTGTGCACCAGCCCGAGGAGCCGGAAGTCTTTATCCTATTGCCTACTGACAAATGTTTACAGTTTACCAATAGTATCACATAAATAGTACTATTTCCTCATAGTAGAGTGCAATATGATGTCCGAAATGGCTGACAAAATTAGGTACTAACACGAAATACATGCAAGGCAATATAAGGTATATGTACAGCTTGGAAATTGTGACCGTTGCTCGCTCGCTCCGCTCGCACGTAAAAATTTAGTCCAACCTCACATCCGATCCGACACGTTCCCAAATTTGAATTTGGTTTCCTCCATATCGAATGACTAACGCAAGAGGGATTCGTTCTAGGTTAGGCTATAGTTTTCGGGCGACCGCAGCGAGCGTGAGACGCATAAAGGTGTGTCACAAACCAACGGTTTGGCACATACGGACATTGAAACATTCGCACCAGCCCGAGGAGCCGGAAGCCTTTATCCTATTGCCTACTGACAAATGTACACAGTTTACCTACAGCTACACTTAAATAGTACTATTTCCACATAGTACAGGGCAATGTGTTGTCCGAAATGGCTGACAAAATTAGGTACTAACACGAAATATGTGCAAGGCAATATAAGGTATATGTATAGCTTGGACATTGTGATCGTTGCTCGCTCGCTCCTCTCGCTCGTAAAAATCTAGTCCAACCTGACAACCGATCCGACACGTTCGCAAATTCGAAATATGTCGCCACCATATCGATTAATGGACGTAAGATGGATTGGTTTTAGGTTAGGCTATAGTTTTCGAGCGAGCACGGCGAGCGAGGGACGCGGAAAGTTGTGTCACAATCCAACGGTTTGGCACATGGGGACATTGAAATATTCGCACCAGTCCGAGGAGCGGGAAGTGTGTATCCTATTGCCCACTGACAAATGTATACAGTTTACCAATAATTTCACATAAATAGTATTATTTCCACATACTACAGTGCAATGTGATGTCCGAAATGGCTGACAAAATTGGGGAATAACATGAAATATATGCATGGCAATATAAGGTATATGTGTAGCTTGGAAATTGTGCCCGTTGCTCGCTCGCTCCGCTCGCTCGTAAAAATCTAGTCCAATCTCACAACCGATCCGACGCGTTCGCAAATTCGAAATATGTCACCGCCATATCGAATAATGAACGCAAGATGGATTGGTTATAGGTTAGACTATAGTTTTCGAGCGAGCACGGCGAGCGAGGGACGGGGAAAGTTGTGTCACAATCCAACGGTTTGGCACATGGGGACATTGAAATATTCGCACCAGCCCGAGGAGCCGGAAGTCTTTATCCTATTGCCCACTGACAAATGTTTACAGTTCATGAATAGTTTCACATAAATAGTACTATTTACGCATACTACAGTGCAATCTGATGTCCGAAATGGCTGACAAAATTAGGTACTAACACGAAATATATGCAAGGCAATATAAGGTATACGTATAGCTTGGAAATTGTGATCGTTGCACGCTCTCTCCTCTCGCTCGTAAAAATCTAGTCCAACCTCACAACCGATCCGACACGTTCGCAAATTCGAAATATGTCGCCACCATATCGAATAATGAACGCAAGATAGATTGGTTTTAGGTTATGCTATAGCTTTCGAGCGAGCGCAGCGAGCGAGAGACGCGTAAATGTGTGTCACAAACCAACGGTTTGGCACATACGGACATTGAAATATGCGCACCAGCCCGAGGAGCCGGAAGTCTTTATCCTATTGCCTATTGACAAATGTTTACAGTTTACCTATAGTTTCACATAAATAGTACTATTTCCACATACTACAGTGCAACATCATGTCCGAAATGGCTGACAAAATTAGGTAATAACACGAAATACATGCAAGGCAATATAAGGTATATGTACAGCTTGGATATTGTGACCGTTGCTCGCTCGCTCCGCTCGCTCGTAAAAATCTAGTCCAACCTCACAACCGATCCGACGCGTTCGCAAATTCGAAATGTGTCGCCACCATATCGAATAATGAACGCAAGATGGATTGGTATTAGGTTAGGCTATAGATTTCGAGTGAGCGCAGCGAGCGACGGACTCGTAAAGGTGTATCGCAAACCAACAGTTTGGCACATGGAGACATTGAAATATTCGCACCAGCCAGAGGAGCCGGAAGTCTTTATCCTATTGCCCACTGACAAATGTATACAGTTTACCAATAGTATCACATAAATAGTACTATTTCCTCATAGTAGAGTGCAATATGATGTCCGAAATGGCTGACAAAATTAGGTACTAACACGAAATACATGCAAGGCAATATAAGGTATATGTACAGCTTGGAAATTGTGACCGTTGCTCGCTCGCTCCGCTCGCACGTAAAAATCTAGTCCAACCTCACAACCGATCCGACGCGTTCGCAAATTCGAAATATGTCGCCACCATATCGAATAATGAACGCAAGATAGATTGGTTTTAGGTTATGCTATAGCTTTCGAGCGAGCGCAGCGAGCGAGAGACGCGTAAATGTGTGTCACAAACCAACGGTTTGGCACATACGGACATTGAAATATGCGCACCAGCCCGAGGAGCCGGAAGTCTTTATCCTATTGCCCACTGACAAATGTATACAGTTTACCAATAGTTTCACATAAATAGTACTATTTCCACATACTACAGTGCAATGTGATGTCCGAAATGGCTGACAAAATTAGGTAATAACACGAAATACATGCAAGGGAATATAAGGTATACGTATGGCTTGGAAATGATTGCTGCTCGCTCGCTCCCCTCGCTCGTGAAAATCTAGTCCAACCTCACAACCGATCCGACACGTTCGCAAATTCGAAATATGTCGCCACCATATCGAATAATGAACGCAAGATGGATTGGTTTTAGGTTATGCTATAGTTTTCGCGCGAGCGCAGCGAGGGAGAGACGCGTAAATGTGTGTCATAAACCAACGGTATGGCACATACGGATATTGAAATCTGTGCACCAGCCCGAGGAGCCGGAAGTCTTTATCCTATTGCCCACTGACAAATGTATACAGTTTACCAATAGTTTCACATAAATAGTACTATTTCCACATACTACAGTGCAATGTGATGTCCGAAATGGCTGACAAAATTAGGTAATAACACGAAATACATGCAAGGCAATATAAGGTATACGTATGGCTTGGAAATTGTGATTGCTGCTCGCTCGCTCCCCTCGCTCGTGAAAATCTAGTCCAACCTCACAACCGATCCGACGCGTTCGCAAATTCGAAATGTGTCGCCACCATATCGAATAATGAACGCAAGATGGATTGGTATTAGGTTAGGCTATAGATTTCGAGCGAGCGCAGCGAGCGACGGACTCGTAAAGGTGTATCGCAAACCAACAGTTTGGCACATGGAGACATTGAAATATTCGCACCAGCCAGAGGAGCCGGAAGTCTTTATCCTATTGCCCACTGACAAATGTATACAGTTTACCAATAGTATCACATAAATAGTACTATTTCCTCATAGTAGAGTGCAATATGATGTCCGAAATGGCTGACAAAATTAGGTACTAACACGAAATACATGCAAGGCAATATAAGGTATACGTATGGCTTGGAAATTGTGATTGCTGCTCGCTCGCTCCCCTCGCTCGTGAAAATCTAGTCCAACCTCACAACCGATCCGACACGTTCGCAAATTCGAAATATGTCGCCACCATATCGAATAATGAACGCAAGATGGATTGGTTTTAGGTTATGCTATAGTTTTCGCGCGAGCGCAGCGAGGGAGAGACGCGTAAATGTGTGTCATAAACCAACGGTTTGGCACATACGGATATTGAAATCTGTGCACCAGCCCGAGGAGCCGGAAGTCTTTATCCTATTGCCTACTGACAAATGTTTACAGTTTACCAATAGTATCACATAAATAGTACTATTTCCTCATAGTAGAGTGCAATATGATGTCCGAAATGGCTGACAAAATTAGGTACTAACACGAAATACATGCAAGGCAATATAAGGTATATGTACAGCTTGGAAATTGTGACCGTTGCTCGCTCGCTCCGCTCGCACGTAAAAATTTAGTCCAACCTCACATCCGATCCGACACGTTCCCAAATTTAAATTTGGTTTCCTCCATATCGAATGACTAACGCAAGAGGGATTCGTTCTAGGTTAGGCTATAGTTTTCGGGCGACCGCAGCGAGCGTGAGACGCATAAAGGTGTGTCACAAACCAACGGTTTGGCACATACGGACATTGAAACATTCGCACCAGCCCGAGGAGCCGGAAGCCTTTATCCTATTGCCTACTGACAAATGTATACAGTTTACCTATAGCTACACTTAAATAGTACTATTTCCTCATAGTACAGGGCAATCTGATGTCCGAAATGGCTGACAAAATTAGGTACTAACACGAAATACATGCAAGGCAATATAAGGTATATGTACAGCGTGGAAATTGTGACCGTTGCTCGCTCGCTCCTCTCGCTCGTAAAAATCTAGTCCAACCTCACAACCGATCCGACACGTTCGCAAATTCGAGATATGTCGCCACCATATCGATTAATGGACGTAAGATGGATTGGTTTTAGGTTAGGCTATAGTTTTCGAGCGAGCACGGCGAGCGAGGGACGCGGAAAGTTGTGTCACAATCCAACGGTTTGGCACATGGGGACATTAAAATATTCGCACCAGTCCGAGGAGCCGGAAGTGTGTATCCTATTGCCCACTGACAAATGTATACAGTTTACCAATAATTTCACATAAATAGTATTATTTCCACATACTACAGTGCAATGTGATGTCCGAAATGGCTGACAAAATTAGGTACTAACACGAAATACATGCAAGGCAATATAAGGTATATGTACAGCGTGGAAATTGTGACCGTTGCTCGCTCGCTCCTCTCGCTCGTAAAAATCTAGTCCAACCTCACAACCGATCCGACACGTTCGCAAATTCGAAATATGTCGCCACCATATCGAATAATGAACGCAAAATGGATTGGTTTTAGGTTAGGCTATAGCTTTCGAGCGAGCGCAGCGAGCGAGAGACGCGTAATGGTGTGTCACAAACCAACGGTTTGGCACATACGGACATTGAAATATGTGCACCAGCCCGAGGAGCCGGAAGTCTTTATCCTATTGCCTATTGACAAATGTTTACAAATTACCTATAGTTTCACATAAATATTACTATTTCCTCATTGTACAGTGCAATGTGATGTCCGAAATGGTTGACAAAATTAGGTACTAACACGAAATACATGCAAGGCAATATAAGGTATATGTATAGCTTGGAAATTGTGATCGCTGCTCGCTCGCTCCGCTCGCTCGTGAAAATCTAGTCCAACCTCCCAACCGATCCGACACGTTCGCAAATTCGAAATATGTCGACGCAGTATCGAATAATGAACGCAAGATGGATTGGTTTAGGTTAGGCTATAGATTTCGAGCGAGCACGGCGAGCGAGGGACGGGGAAAGTTGTGTCACAATCCAACGGTTTGTCACATGGGGACATTGAAATATTCGCACCAGCCCGAGGAGCCGGAAGTCTTTATCCTATTGCCCACTGACAAATGTATACAGTTTACCAATAGTTTCGCATAAATAGTACTATTTCCACATACTACAGAGCAATGTGATGTCCGAAATGGCTGACAAAATTAGGTAATAACACGAAACGTATGCAAGGCAATATAAGGTATATGTATAGCTTGGAAATTGTGATCGCTGCTCGCTCGCTCCGCTCGCTGGTAAAAATCTAGTCCAAACTCACAACCGATCCGACACGTTCGCAAATTCGAAATATGTCGCCACCAAATCGAATAATAACGCAAAATGGATTGGTATTAAGTTAGGCTATAGTGTTCGAGCGAGCACAGCCAGCAAGAGACGCGTAAATGTGTGTCACAAACCAACGGTTTGGCACATACGGATATTGAAATATGTGCACCAGCCCGAGGAGCCGGAATTCTTTATCCTATTGCCTATTGACAAGTGTTTACAGTTTACCTATAGTTTCACATAAATAGTGCTATTTCCTCATAGTACAGTGCAATGTGATGTCCGAAATGGTTGACAAAATTAGGTACTAACACGAAATACATGCAAGGCAATATAAGATGTATGTATAGCTTGGAAACTGTGACCGTTGCTCGCTCGCTCCGCTCGCTCGTAAAAATCTAGTCCAACCTCACAACCGATCCGACACGTTCGCAAATTCAAAATATGTCGCCGCCGTATCGAATGATGAACGCAAGATGGATTGGTTTTAGGTTAGGCTATAGTTTTCGAGCGAGCACGGCGAGCGAGGGACGGGGAATGTTGTGTCACAAACCAACGGTTTGGCACATACGGACATTGAAACATTCGCACCAGCCCGAGGAGCCGGAAGCCTTTATCCTATTGCCTACTGACAAATGTATACAGTTTACCTATAGTTACACTTAAATAGTACTATTTCCTCATAGTACAGGGCAATGTGTTGTCCGAAATGGCTGACAAAATTAGGTACTAACACGAAATATGTGCAAGGGGAAATAATGTATACGTATGGCTTGGAAATTGTGATCGCTGCTCGCTCGATCCCCTCGCTCGTGAAAATCTAGTCCAATCTCACAACCGATCCGACGAGTTCGCAAATTCGAAATATGTCACCGCCATATCGAATAATGAACGCAAGATGGATTGATCTTAGGTTAGACTATAGTTTTCGAGCGAGCACGGCGAGCGAGAGACGGGGAAAGTTGTGTCACAATCCAACGGTTTGGCACATGGGGACATTGAAATATTCGCACCAGTCCGAGGAGCCGGAAGTGTGTATCCTATTGCCCACTGACAAATGTATACAGTTTACCAATAATTTCACATAAATAGTATTATTTCCACATACTACAGTGCAATGTGATGTCCGAAATGGCTGACAAAATTGGGGAATAACATGAAATATATGCAAGGCAATATAAGGTATATGTGTAGCTTGGAAACTGTGTCCGTTGCTCGCTCGCTCCGCTCGCTCGTAAAAATCTAGTCCAATCTCACAACCGATCCGACGAGTTCGCAAATTCGAAATATGTCACCGCCATATCGAATAATGAACGCAAGATGGATTGGTTATAGGTTAGACTATAGTTTTCGAGCGAGCTCGGCGAGCGAGGGACGGGGAAAGTTGTGTCACAATCCAACGGTTTGGCACATGGGGACATTGAAATATTCGCACCAGCCCGAGGAGCCGGAAGTCTTTATCCTATTGCCCACTGACAAATGTATACAGTTTACCAATAGTTTCACATAAATAGTACTATTTCCACATACTACAGTGCAATGTGATGTCCGAAATGGCTGACAAAATTAGGTAATAACACGAAATACATGCAAGGCAATATAAGGTATATGTGTAGCTTGGAAATTGTGTCCGTTGCTCGCTCGCTCCGCTCGCTCGTAAAAATCTAGTCCAACCTCACAACCGATCCGACACGTTCGCAAATTCGAAATATGTCACCGCCATATCGAATAATGAACGCAAGATGGATTGGTTATAGGTTTGGCTATAGCTGTCGAGCGAGCGCAGCGAGCGAGAGACGCGTAATGGTGTGTCACAATCCAACGGTTTGGCACATGGGGACATTGAAATATTCGCACCAGCCTGAGGAGCCGGAAGTCTTTATCCTATTGACCACTGACAAATGTATACAGTTTACCAATAGTTTCACATAAATAGTACTATTTCCACATACTACAGTGCAATGTGATGCCCGAAATGGCTGACAAAATTAGGTACTAACACGAAATACGTGCAAGGCAATATAAGGTATATGTACAGCTTGGAAATTGTGACCGTTGCTCGCTCGCTCCTCTCGCTCGTAAAAATCTAGTCCAACCTCACAACCGATCCGACGCGTTCGCAAATTCGAAATATGTCGCCACAATATCGAATAATGAACGCAAGATAGATTGGTTTTAGGTTATGCTATAGCTTTCGAGCGAGCGTAGCGAGCGAGAGACGCGTAAATGTGTGTCACAAACCAACGGTTTGGCACATACGGACATTGAAATATGCGCACCAGCCGGACGAGCCGGAAGTCTTTATCCTATTGCCTACTGACAAATGTTTACAGTTTACCTATAGTTTCATATAAATGGTACTATTTCCTCATAGTAGAGTGCAATGTGATGTTCGAAATGGCTGACAAAATTAGGTACTAACACGAAATATGTGCAAGGCAATATAAGGTATATGTATAGCTTGGAAATTGTGATCGCTGTACGCTCGCTCCGCTCGCTCGTAAAAATCTAGTCCAACCTCACAACCGATCCGACACGTTCGCAAATTCGAAATATGTCGCCACCATATCGAATAATGAACGCAAGATGGATTGATATTAGGTTAGGCTATAGATTTCGAGCGAGCGCAGCGAGCGAGAGACGCTTAAATGTGTGTCACAAACCAACGGTTCGGCACATACGGACATTGAAATATTGCGAACCAGCCCGAGGAGCCGGAAGTCCTTATCCTATTGCCTATTGACAAATGTTTACAGATTACCTATAGTTTCACATAAATATTACTATTTCCTCATTGTACAGTGCAATGTGATGTCCGAAATGGCTGACAAAATTAGGTTCTAACACGAAATATGTGCAAGGCAATATAAGGTATATGTATAGCTTGGAAATTGTGAGCGTTGCTCGCTCGCTCCTCTCGCTCGTAAAAATCTAGTCCAACCTCACAACCGATCCGACACGTTCGCAAATTCGAAATATGTCGCCACCATATCGAATAATAACGCAAAATGGATTGGTTGTAGGTTAGGCTATAGCTTTCGAGCGAGCGCAGCGAGCGAGAGACGCGTAATGGTGTGTCAGAAACCAACGGTTTGGCACATACGGACATTGAAATATGCGCACCAGCCCGAGGAGCCGGAAGTCTTTATCCTATTGCCTATTGACAAATGTTTACAAATTACCTATAGTTTCACATAAATATTATTATTTCCTCATTGTACAGTGCAATGTGATGTCCGAAATGGCTGACAAAATGAGGTACTAACACGAAATATGTGCAAGGCAATATAAGGTATATGTATAGCTTGGAAATTGTGACCGTTGCTCGCTCGCTCCTCTCGCTCGTGAAAATCTAGTCCAACCTCACAACCGATCCGACACGTTCGCAAATTCGAAATATGTCGCCACCATATCGAATAATGAACGCAAGATGGATTGGTTTTAGGTTATGCTATAGTTTTCGAGCGAGCGCGGCGAGGGAGAGACGCGTAAATGTGTGTCATAAACCAACGGTTTGGCACATACGGATATTGAAATCTGTGCACCAGCCCGAGGAGCCGGAAGTCTTTATCCTATTGCCTACTGACAAATGTTTACAGTTTACCAATAGTATCACATAAATAGTACTATTTCCTCATAGTAGAGTGCAATATGATGTCCGAAATGGCTGACAAAATTAGCTACTAACACGAAATACATGCAAGGCAATATAAGGTATATGTACAGCTTGGAAATTGTGACCGTTGCTCGCTCGCTCCGCTCGCACGTAAAAATTTAGTCCAACCTCACATCCGATCCGACACGTTCCCAAATTTGAATTTGGTTTCCTCCATATCGAATGACTAACGCAAGAGGGATTCGTTCTAGGTTAGGCTATAGTTTTCGAGCGACCGCAGCGAGCGTGAGACGCATAAAGGTGTGTCACAAACCAACGGTTTGGCACATAAGGACATTGAAACATTCGCACCAGCCCGAGGAGCCGGAAGCCTTTATCCTATTGCCTACTGACAAATGTATACAGTTTACCTATAGTTACACTTAAATAGTACTATTTCCTCATAGTACAGGGCAATGTGTTGTCCGAAATGGCTGACAAAATTACGTACTAACACGAAATACATGCAAGGCAATATAAGGTATATGTACAGCTTGGAAATTGTGACCGTTGCTCGCTCGCTCCGCTCGCACGTAAAAATTTAGTCCAACCTCACATCCGATCCGACACGTTCCCAAATTTGAATTTGGTTTCCTCCATATCGAATGACTAACGCAAGAGGGATTCGTTCTAGGTTAGGCTATAGTTTTCGAGCGACCGCAGCGAGCGTGAGACGCATAAAGGTGTGTCACAAACCAACGGTTTGGCACATAAGGACATTGAAACATTCGCACCAGCCCGAGGAGACGGAAGCCTTTATCCTATTGCCTACTGACAAATGTATACAGTTTACCTATAGTTACACTTAAATAGTACTATTTCCTCATAGTACAGGGCAATGTGTTGTCCGAAATGGCTGACAAAATTAGGTACTAACACGAAATATGTGCAAGGCAATATAAGTTATATGTATAGCTTGGAAATTGTGATCGTTGCTCGCTCGCTCCTCTCGCTCGTAAAAATCTAGTCCAACCTCACAACCGATCCGACACGTTCGCAAATTCGAAATATGTCACCGCCATATCGAATAATGAACGCAAGATGGATTGGTTATAGGTTAGGCTATAGCTGTCGAGCGAGCGCAGCGAGCGAGAGACGCGTAATGGTGTGTCACAAACCAACGGTTTGGCACATACGGACATTGAAACATTCGCACCAGCCCGAGGAGCCGGAAGTCTTTATCCTATTGCCTATTGACAAATGTTTACAGATTACCTATAGTTTCACATAAATATTACTATTTCCTCATTGTACAGTGCAATGTGATGTCCGAAATGGCTGACAAAATTAGGTACTAACACGAAATATGTGCAAGGCAATATAAGGTATATGTATAGCTTGGAAATTGTGAGCGTTGCTCGCTCGCTCCTCTCGCTCGTAAAAATCTAGTCCAACCTCACAACCGATCCGACACGTTCGCAAATTCGAAATATGTCGCCACCATATCGAATAATAACGCAAAATGGATTGGTTGTAGGTTAGGCTATAGCTTTCGAGCGAGCGCAGCGAGCGAGAGACGCGTAATGGTGTGTCACAAACCAACGGTTTGGCACATACGGACATTGAAATATGCGCACCAGCCCGAGGAGCCGGAAGTCTTTATCCTATTGCCCACTGACAAATGTATACAGTTTACCAATAGTTTCAGATAAATACTACTATTTCCTCATAGTACAGTGCAATGTGATGTCCGAAATGGCTGACAAAATTGGGTACTAACACGAAATACATGCAAGGCAATATAAGGTATATGCACTGCTTGGAAATTGTGACCGTTGCTCGCTCGCTCCGCTCGCTCGTAAAAATCTAGTCGAACCTCACAACCGATCCGACACGTTCGCAAATTCGAAATATGTCGCCGCCATGTCGAATAATGAACGCAAGATGGATTGGTCTTAGGTTAGACTATAGTTTTCGAGCTAGCACGGCGAGCGAGGGACGGGGAAAGTTGTTTCACAATCCAACGGTTTGGCACATGGGGACATTGAAATATTCGCACCAGCCCGAGGAGCCGGAAGTCTTTATCCTATTGCCCACTGACAAATGTATACAGTTTACCAATAGTTTCACATAAATAGTACTATTTCCACATACTACAGAGCAATGTGATGTCCGAAATGGCTGACAAAATTAGGTAATAACACGAAATATATGCAAAGCAATATAAGGTATATGTATAGCTTGGAAATTGTGATCGCTGCTCGCTCGCTCCGCTCGCTCGTAAAAATCTAGTCCAACCTCACAACCGATCCGACACGTTCGCAAATTCGAAATATGTCGCCACCATATCGAATAATGAACGCAAGATGGATTGGTTTTAGGTTATGCTATAGTTTTCGAGCGAGCGCAGCGAGGGAGAGACGCGTAAATGTGTGTCATAAACCAACGGTTTGGCACATACGGATATTTAAATCTGTGCACCAGCCCGAGGAGCCGGAAGTCTTTATCCTATTGCCTACTGACAAATGTTTACAGTTTACGAATAGTTTCACATAAATAGTACTATTTCCACATAGTAAAGTGCAATGTGATGTCAGAAATGGCTGACAAAACTAGGTTATAACACGAAATATATGCAAGGCAATATAAGGTATATGTATAGCTTGGAAATTGTGATCGTTGCTCGCTCGCTCCACTCGCTCGCAAAAATCTAGTCCAACCTCACAACCGATCCGACACGTTCGCGAATTCGAAATATGTCGCCACCATATCGAATAATGAACGCAAGATGGATTCGTTTTAGGTTGGGCAATAGCTTTCGAGCGAGCGCAGCGAGCGAGGGACGTGTAAACGTGTGTCACAAACCAACGGTTTGGAACATACGGACATTGAAATATTCGCACCAGCCCGAGGAGCCGGAAGTCTTTATCGAATTGCCTACTGACAAATGTTTACAGTTTATGAATAGTTTCACATAAATAGTACTATTTCCACATAGTAAAGTGCAATGTGATGTCAGAAATGGCTGACAAAATTAGGTAATAACACGAAATATATGCAAGGCAATATAAGGTATATGTATAGCTTGCAAATTGTGAGCGTTGCTCGCTCGCTCCTCTCGCTCGTAAAAATCTAGTCCAACCTCACAACCGATCCGACACGTTCGCAAATTCGAAATATGTCGCCACCATATCGAATAATAACGCAAAATGGATTGGTTGTAGGTTAGGCTATAGCTTTCGAGCGAGCGCAGCGAGCGAGAGACGCGTAATGGTGTGTCAGAAACCAACGGTTTGGCACATACGGACATTGAAATATGCGCACCAGCCCGAGGAGCCGGAAGTCTTTATCCTATTGCCTATTGACAAATGTTTACAAATTACCTATAGTTTCACATAAATATTATTATTTCCTCATTGTACAGTGCAATGTGATGTCCGAAATGGCTGACAAAATGAGGTACTAACACGAAATATGTGCGAGGCAATATAAGGTATATGTATAGCTTGGAAATTGTGACCGTTGCTCGCTCGCTCCTCTCGCTCGTAAAAATCTAGTCCAACCTCACAACCGATCCGACACGTTCGCAAATTCGAAATATGTCGCCGCCGTATCGAATGATGAACGCAAGATGGATTGGTTTTAGGTTAGGCTATAGTTTTCGAGCGAGCACGGCGAGCGAGGGACGGGGAATGTTGTGTCACAATCCAACGGTTTGGCACATGGGGACATTGAAATATTCGCACCAGCCCGAGGAGCCGGAAGTCTTTATCCTATTGCCCACTGACAAATGTATACAGTTTACCAATAGTTTCACATAAATAGTACTATTTCCACATACTACAGTGCAATGTGATGTCCGAAATGGCTGACAAAATTATGTAATAACACGAAATACATGCAAGGCAATATAAGGTATACGTATGGTTTGGAAATTGTGATCGCTGCTCGCTCGCTCCCCTCGCTCGTGAAAATCTAGTCCAACCTCACAACCGATCCGACACGTTCGCAAATTCGAAATATGTCGCCACCATATCGAATAATGAACGCAAGATGGATTGGTTTTAGGTTATGCTATAGTTTTCGAGCGAGCGCGGCGAGGGAGAGACGCGTAAATGTGTGTCATAAACCAACGGTTTGGCACATACGGATATTGAAATCTGTGCACCAGCCCGAGGAGCCGGAAGTCTTTATCCTATTGCCTACTGACAAATGTTTACAGTTTACCAATAGTATCACATAAATAGTACTATTTCCTCATAGTAGAGTGCAATATGATGTCCGAAATGGCTGACAAAATTAGCTACTAACACGAAATACATGCAAGGCAATATAAGGTATATGTACAGCTTGGAAATTGTGACCGTTGCTCGCTCGCTCCGCTCGCACGTAAAAATTTAGTCCAACCTCACATCCGATCCGACACGTTCCCAAATTTGAATTTGGTTTCCTCCATATCGAATGACTAACGCAAGAGGGATTCGTTCTAGGTTAGGCTATAGTTTTCGAGCGACCGCAGCGAGCGTGAGACGCATAAAGGTGTGTCACAAACCAACGGTTTGGCACATAAGGACATTGAAACATTCGCACCAGCCCGAGGAGCCGGAAGCCTTTATCCTATTGCCTACTGACAAATGTATACAGTTTACCTATAGTTACACTTAAATAGTACTATTTCCTCATAGTACAGGGCAATGTGTTGTCCGAAATGGCTGACAAAATTACGTACTAACACGAAATACATGCAAGGCAATATAAGGTATATGTACAGCTTGGAAATTGTGACCGTTGCTCGCTCGCTCCGCTCGCACGTAAAAATTTAGTCCAACCTCACATCCGATCCGACACGTTCCCAAATTTGAATTTGGTTTCCTCCATATCGAATGACTAACGCAAGAGGGATTCGTTCTAGGTTAGGCTATAGTTTTCGAGCGACCGCAGCGAGCGTGAGACGCATAAAGGTGTGTCACAAACCAACGGTTTGGCACATAAGGACATTGAAACATTCGCACCAGCCCGAGGAGACGGAAGCCTTTATCCTATTGCCTACTGACAAATGTATACAGTTTACCTATAGTTACACTTAAATAGTACTATTTCCTCATAGTACAGGGCAATGTGTTGTCCGAAATGGCTGACAAAATTAGGTACTAACACGAAATATGTGCAAGGCAATATAAGGTATATGTATAGCTTGGAAATTGTGAGCGTTGCTCGCTCGCTCCTCTCGCTCGTAAAAATCTAGTCCAACCTCACAACCGATCCGACACGTTCGCAAATTCGAAATATGTCGCCACCATATCGAATAATAACGCAAAATGGATTGGTTGTAGGTTAGGCTATAGCTTTCGAGCGAGCGCAGCGAGCGAGAGACGCGTAATGGTGTGTCACAAACCAACGGTTTGGCACATACGGACATTGAAATATGCGCACCAGCCCGAGGAGCCGGAAGTCTTTATCCTATTGCCCACTGACAAATGTATACAGTTTACCAATAGTTTCAGATAAATACTACTATTTCCTCATAGTACAGTGCAATGTGATGTCCGAAATGGCTGACAAAATTGGGTACTAACACGAAATACATGCAAGGCAATATAAGGTATATGCACTGCTTGGAAATTGTGACCGTTGCTCGCTCGCTCCGCTCGCTCGTAAAAATCTAGTCGAACCTCACAACCGATCCGACACGTTCGCAAATTCGAAATATGTCGCCGCCATGTCGAATAATGAACGCAAGATGGATTGGTCTTAGGTTAGACTATAGTTTTCGAGCTAGCACGGCGAGCGAGGGACGGGGAAAGTTGTGTCACAATCCAACGGTTTGGCACATGGGGACATTGAAATATTCGCACCAGCCCGAGGAGCCGGAAGTCTTTATCCTATTGCCCCCTGACAAATGTATACAGTTTACCAATAGTTTCACATAAATAGTACTATTTCCACATACTACAGAGCAATGTGATGTCCGAAATGGCTGACAAAATTTGGTAATAACACGAAATATATGCAAAGCAATATAAGGTATATGTATAGCTTGGAAATTGTGATCGCTGCTCGCTCGCTCCGCTCGCTCGTAAAAATCTAGTCCAACCTCACAACCGATCCGACACGTTCGCAAATTCGAAATATGTCGCCACCATATCGAATAATGAACGCAAGATGGATTGGTTTTAGGTTATGCTATAGTTTTCGAGCGAGCGCAGCGAGGGAGAGACGCGTAAATGTGTGTCATAAACCAACGGTTTGGCACATACGGATATTTAAATCTGTGCACCAGCCCGAGGAGCCGGAAGTCTTTATCCTATTGCCTACTGACAAATGTTTACAGTTTACCAATAGTATCACATAAATAGTACTATTTCCTCATAGTAGAGTGCAATATGATGTCCGAAATGGCTGACAAAATTAGGTACTAACACGAAATACATGCAAGGCAATATAAGGTATATGTACAGCTTGGAAATTGTCCACCGTTGCTCGCTCGCTCCTCTCGCTCGTAAAAATCTAGTCCATCCTCACAACCGATCCGACACGTTCGCAAATTCGAAATATGTCGCCACCATATCGAATAATGAACGCAAGATAGATTGGTTTTAGGTTATGCTATAGCTTTCGAGCGAGCGCAGCGAGCGAGAGACGCGTAAATGTGTGTCACAAACCAACGGTTTGGCACATACGGACATTGAAATATGCGCACCAGCCCGAGGAGCCGGAAGTCTTTATCCTATTGCCTATTGACAAATGTTTACAGTTTACCTATAGTTTCACATAAATAGTACTATTTCCACATACTACAGTGCAACGTCATGTCCGAAATGGCTGACAAAATTAGGTAATAACACGAAATACATGCAAGGCCATATAAGGTATATGTATAGCTTGGAAATTGTGATCGCTGCACGCTCGCTCCGCTCGCTCGTAAAAATCTAGTCCAACCTCACAACCGATCCGACACGTTCGCAAATTCGAAATATGTCGCCACCATATCGAATAATGAACGCAAGATGGATTGGATTTAGGTTAGGCTATAGCATTCGAGCGAGCGCAGCGAGCGAGAGACGCGTAAAGGTGTGTCACAAAGCAACGGTTTAGCACATACGGACATTGAAATATTCGCACCAGCCCGAGGAGCCAGATGTCTTTATCGAATTGCCTACTGACAAATGTTTACAGTTTACCTATAGTTTCACATAAATAGTACTATTTCCTCATAGTACAGTGCAATGTGATGTTCGAAATGGCTGACAAAATTAAGTACTAACTCGAAATATGTGCGAGGCAATATAAGGTATATGTATAGCTTGGAAATTGTGACCGTTGCTCGCTCGCTCCGCTCGCTCGTAGAAATCTAGTCCAACATCACAACCGATCCGACACGTTCGCAAATTCGAAATATGTCGCCGCCGTATCGAATGATGAACGCAAGATGGATTGGTTTTAGGTTAGGCTATAGTTTTCGAGCGAGCACGGCGAGCGAGGGACGGGGAAAGTTGTGTCACAATCCAACGGTTTGGCACATGGGGACATTGAAATATTCGCACCAGCCCGAGGAGCCGGAAGTCTTTATCTTATTGCCTACTGACAAATGTTTACAGTTTACCAATAGTATCACATAAATAGTACTATTTCCTCATAGTAGAGTGCAATATGATGTCCGAAATGGCTGACAAAATTAGGTACTAACACGAAATACATGCAAGGCAATATAAGGTATATGTACAGCTTGGAAATTGTGACCGTTGCTCGCTCGCTCCGCTCGCACGTAAAAATTTAGTCCAACCTCACATCCGATCCGACACGTTCCCAAATTTGAATTTGGTATCCTCCATATCGAATGACTAACGCAAGAGGGATTCGTTCTAGGTTAGGCTATAGTTTTCGAGCGACCGCAGCGAGCGTGAGCCGCATAAAGGTGTGTCACAAACCAACGGTTTGGCACACACGGACATTGAAATATTCGCACCAGCCCGAGGAGCCGGAAGTCTTTATCTTATTGCCTACTAACAAATGTTTACAGTTTACCAATAGTATCACATAAATAGTACTATTTCCTCATAGTACAGTGCAATGTGGTGTCCGAAATGGCTGACAAAATTAGGTACTAACACGAAATACATGCAAGGCAATATAAGGTATATGTACAGCTTGGAAATTGTGACCGTTGCTCGCTCGCTCCGCTCGCTCGTAAAAATCTAGTCCAACCTCACAACCGATCCGACACGTTCGCAAATTCGAAATATGTCGCCGCCGTATCGAATAATGAACGCAAGATGGTTTGGTTTTAGGTTAGGCTCTAGTTTTCGAGCGAGCACGGCGAGCGAGGGACGGGGAAAGTTGTGTCACAAACCAACGGTATGGCACATGGGGACATTGAAATATTCGCACCAGCCCGAGGAGCCGGAAGTCTCTCTCCTATTGCCCACTGACAAATGTATACAGTTTACCTATAGTTTCACATAAATAGTACTATTTCCACATACTACAGTGCAATGTGATGTCCGAAATGGCTGACAAAATTAGGTACTAACACGAAATACATGCAAGGCAATATAAGGTATATGTACAGCTTGGAAATTGTGACCGTTGCTCGCTCGCTCCTCTCGCTCGTAAAAATCTAGTCCAACCTCACAACCGATCCGACACGTTCGCAAATTCGAAATATGTCGCCACCATATCGAATAATGAACGCAAGATGGATTGGTTTTAGGTTAGGCTAGTTTTCGAGCGAGCGCAGCGAGCGAGGGACGCGTAAAGGTGTATCGCAAACCAACGGTTTGGCACATACGGACATTGAAATATTCGCACCAGCCCGAGGAGCCGGAAGTATTTATCGAATTGCCTACTGACAAATGTTTACAGTTTATGAATAGTTTCACATAAATAGAACTATTTCCGCATACTACAGTGCAATGTGATGTCCGGAATGGCTGACAAAATTAGGTAATAACACGAAATATATGCAAGGCAATATAATGAATATGTATAGCTTGGATATTGTGATCGTTGCTCGCTCGCTCCACTCGCTCGTAAGAATCTGGTCCAACCTCACAACCGATCCGACACGTTCGCAAATTCGAAATATGTCGCCACCATATCGAATAATGAACACAAGATGGATTGGTTTTAGGTTAGGCTATAGCTTTCAAGCGAGCGCAGCGAGCGAGAGACGCCTAAAGGTGTGTCACAATCCAACGATTTGGCACATTCGGACATTGAAACATTCGCACCAGCCCGAGGAGCCGGAAGTATTTATCCTATTGCCTTGTGACAAATGTTTACAGTTTACCTATAGTTTCACATAAATAGTACTATTTCCGCATACTACAGTGCAATGTGATGTCCGAAATGGCTGACAAAATTAGGTAATAACACGAAATATATGCAAGACAATATAAGGAACATGTATAGCTTGGATATTGTGATCGTTGGTCGCTCGATCCGCTCGCCCGTAAAAATTTATTCCATCCTACCATCCGATCCGACACGTTCCCAAATTTGACATAAGTCGCCTCTATGTCGAATGACTAAAGCAAGAGGGATTGGTTTTAGGTTAGGATATAGTTTTCGAGCGAGCACTGCGAGCGAGGGACGCGGAAAGTTGTGTCACAATACAACGGTTTGGCACATGGGGACATTGAAATATTCGCACCAGCCCGAGGAGCCGGAATTCTTTATCCTATTGCCTACTGACAAATGTTTACAGTTTACCAATAGATTCACCTAAATAGTACTATTTCCTCATATTACAGTGCAATGTGATGTCCGAAATGGCTGACAAAATTAGATAATAACACGAAATATATGCAAGGCAATATAAGGTATATGTATAGCTTGGATATTGTGATCGTTGCTCGCACGCTCCGCTCGCCCGTAAAAATTTAGTCCAACCTCACATCCGATCCGACACGTTCGCAAATTTGACATAAGTCGCCTCTATGTCGAATGACTAAAGGAAGAGGGATTGGTTTTAGGTTAGGTTATAGCTTTCGAGCGATCGCAGCGAGCGAGGGACGCGTAAAGGTGTATCACAAACCAACGGTTTGGCACATACGGACATTGAAATATTCGCACCAGCCCGAGGAGCCAGATGTCTTTATCGAATTGCTTACTGACAAATGTTTACAGTTTACCAATAGTTTCACATAAATAGTACTATTTGCACATAGTAAAGTGCAATGTGATGTCAGAAATGGCTGACAATATTAGGTAATAACACGAAATACATGCAAGGCAATATAAGGTATATGTATAGCTTGTAAATTGTGATCGTTGCTCGCTCGCTCCTCTCGATCGTAAATATTTAGTCCATCCTCACATCCGATACAACACGTTCCCAAATTTGACATAAGTCGCCTCTATGTCGAATGACTAAAGCAAGAGGGATTGGTTTTAGGTTAGGTTATAGCTTTCGAGCGAGCACGGCGAACGAGGGACGCGGAGAGGTGTGTCGCAATCCAACGGTTTGGCACATGGGGACATTGAACTTTCGCACCAGCCCGAGGAGCCGGAAGTCTTTATCCTATTGCCTATTGACAAATGTTTACAGTTTATGAATAGTTTCACATAAATAGTACTATTTCCACATAGTAAAGTGCAATGTGATGTCAGAAATGGCTGACAAAATTAGGTAATAACACGAAACAAATGCAAGGCAATATAAGGTATATGTATAGCTTGGAAATTGTGATCGTTGCTCGCTCGCTCCGCTCGCTCGTAAAAATATAGTCCAACCTCACAACCGATGCGACACGTTCGCAAATTTGAAATAAGTCGCCACCATATCGAATAATGAATGCAAGATGGATTCGTTTTAGGTTGGGCAATAGTTTTCGAGCGAGCGCAGCGAGCGAGGGACGCGTAAACGTGTGTCACAAACCAACGGTTTGGAACATACGGAAATTGAAATATTCGCACCAGCTCGCGGAGCCGGAAGTCTTTATCGAATTGTCTACTGACAAATGTTTACAGTTTATGAACAGTTTCACATAAATAGTACTATTTCCACATAGTAAAGTGCAATGTGATGTCAGAAATGGCTGACAAATTAGGTAATAACACGAAACAAATGCAAGGCAATATAAGTTATATGTATAGCTTGGAAATTGTGATCGTTACTCGGTCGCTCCGCTCGCTCGTAAAAATCTAGTCCAACCTCACAACCGATCCGACACGTTCGCAAATTCGAAATATGTCTCCACCATATCGAATAATGAACGCAAGATGGATTGGTTTTAGGTTAGGCTATAGCTTTCGAGCGAGCGCAGCGAGCGAGAGACGCGTAAAGGTGTGTCACAAACCAACGGTTTGGCATATACGGACATTGAAATACTCGCATCAGCCCGAGCAGCCGGAAGTCTTTATCCTATTGCCTACTGACAAATGTTTACAGTTTACGAATAGTTTCACATAAATAGTACTATTTCCACATAGTAAAGTGCAATGTGATGTCAGAAATGGCTGACAAAACTAGGTTATAACACGAAATATATGCAAGGCAATATAAGGTATATGTATAGCTTGGAAATTGTGATCGTTGCTCGCTCGCTCCACTCGCTCGCAAAAATCTAGTCCAACCTCACAACCGATCCGACACGTTCGCGAATTCGAAATATGTCGCCACCATATCGAATAATGAACGCAAGATGGATTCGTTTTAGGTTGGGCAATAGCTTTCGAGCGAGCGCAGCGAGCGAGGGACGTGTAAACGTGTGTCACAAACCAACGGTTTGGAACATACGGACATTGAAATATTCGCACCAGCCCGAGGAGCCGGAAGTCTTTATCGAATTGCCTACTGACAAATGTTTACAGTTTATGAATAGTTTCACATAAATAGTACTATTTCCACATAGTAAAGTGCAATGTGATGTCAGAAATGGCTGACAAAATTAGGTAATAACACGAAATATATGCAAGGCAATATAAGGTATATGTATAGCTTGGAAATTGTGATCGTTGCTCGCTCGCTCCACTCGCTCGCAAAAATCTAGTCCAACCTCACAACCGATCCGACACGTTCGCAAATTCGAAATATGTCGCCACCATATCGAATAATGAACGCAAGATGGATTGGTTTTAGGTTAGGCTATAGCTTTCGAGCGAGCGCAGCGAGCGAGAGACGCGTGAAGGTGTGTCACAAACCAACGGTTTGCCATATACGGACATTGAAATACTCGCATCAGCCCGAGGAGCCACATGTCTTTATCCTATTGCCTACTGACAAATGTTTACAGTTTATGAATGGTTTGACATAAATAGTACTATTTCCACATACTACAGTGCAATGTGATGTCCGAAAAGGCTGACAAAATTAGGTAATAACACGAAACAAATGCAAGGCATTATAAGGTATATGTATAGCTTGGAAATTGTGATCGTTGCTCGGTCGCTCCGCTCGCTCGTAAAAATCTAGTCCAACCTCACAACCGATCCGACACGTTCGCAAATTCGAAATATGTCTCCACCATATCGAATAATGAACGCAAGATGGATTGGTTTTAGGTTAGGCTATAGCTTTCGAGCGAGCGCAGCGAGCGAGAGACGCGTAAAGGTGTGTCACAAACCAACGGTTTGGCATATACGGACATTGAAATACTCGCATCAGCCCGAGCAGCCGGAAGTCTTTATCCTATTGCCTACTGACAAATGTTTACAGTTTACGAATAGTTTCACATAAATAGTACTATTTCCACATAGTAAAGTGCAATGTGATGTCAGAAATGGCTGACAAAACTAGGTTATAACACGAAATATATGCAAGGCAATATAAGGTATATGTATAGCTTGGAAATTGTGATCGTTGCTCGCTCGCTCCACTCGCTCGCAAAAATCTAGTCCAACCTCACAACCGATCCGACACGTTCGCGAATTCGAAATATGTCGCCACCATATCGAATAATGAACGCAAGATGGATTCGTTTTAGGTTGGGCAATAGCTTTCGAGCGAGCGCAGCGAGCGAGGGACGTGTAAACGTGTGTCACAAACCAACGGTTTGGAACATACGGACATTGAAATATTCGCACCAGCCCGAGGAGCCGGAAGTCTTTATCGAATTGCCTACTGACAAATGTTTACAGTTTATGAATAGTTTCACATAAATAGTACTATTTCCACATAGTAAAGTGCAATGTGATGTCAGAAATGGCTGACAAAATTAGGTAATAACACGAAATATATGCAAGGCAATATAAGGTATATGTATAGCTTGGAAATTGTGATCGTTGCTCGCTCGCTCCACTCGCTCGCAAAAATCTAGTCCAACCTCACAACCGATCCGACACGTTCGCAAATTCGAAATATGTCGCCACCATATCGAATAATGAACGCAAGATGGATTGGTTTTAGGTTAGGCTATAGCTTTCGAGCGAGCGCAGCGAGCGAGAGACGCGTGAAGGTGTGTCACAAACCAACGGTTTGCCATATACGGACATTGAAATACTCGCATCAGCCCGAGGAGCCACATGTCTTTATCCTATTGCCTACTGACAAATGTTTACAGTTTATGAATGGTTTGACATAAATAGTACTATTTCCACATACTACAGTGCAATGTGATGTCCGAAAAGGCTGACAAAATTAGGTAATAACACGAAACAAATGCAAGGCATTATAAGGTATATGTATAGCTTGGAAATTGTGATCGTTGCTCGGTCGCTCCGCTCGCTCGTAAAAATCTAGTCCAACCTCACAACCGATCCGACACGTTCGCAAATTCGAAATATGTCTCCACCATATCGAATAATGAACGCAAGATGGATTGGTTTTAGGTTAGGTTATAGCTTTCGAGCGAGCGCAGCGAGCGAGAGACGCGTAAAGGTGTGTCACAAACCAACGGTTTGTCATATAAGGACATTGAAATACTCGCATCAGCCCGAGCAGCCGGAAGTCTTTATCCTATTGCCTACTGACAAATGTTTACAGTTTACGAATAGTTTCACATAAATAGTACTATTTCCACATAGTAAAGTGCAATGTGATGTCAGAAATGGCTGACAAAATTAGGTAATAACACGAAATATATGCAAGGCAATATAAGGTATATGTATAGCTTGGAAATTGTGATCGTTGCTCGCTCGCTCCACTCGCTCGCAAAAATCTAGTCCAACCTCACAACCGATCCGACACGTTCGCAAATTCGAAATATGTCGCCACCATATCGAATAATGAACGCAAGATGGATTGGTTTTAGGTTAGGCTATAGCTTTCGAGCGAGCGCAGCGAGCGAGAGACGCGTAAAGGTGTGTCACAAACCAACGGTTTGGCACATACGGACATTGAAATTATCGCACCAGCTCGAGGAGCCAGATGTCTTTATCGAATTGCCTACTGACAAATTTTTACAGTTTATGAATAGTTTCACATAAATAGTACTATTTCCACATAGTAGAGTGCAATGTGATGTCAGAAATGGCTGACAAAATTAGGTAATAACACGAAACAAATGCAAGGCAATAGAAGGTATATGTATAGCTTGGAAATTGTGATCGTTGCTCACTCGCTCCACTCGCTCGCAAAAATCTAGTCCAACCTCACAACCGATCCGACACGATCGCAAATTCGAAATATGTCGCCACCATATCGAATAATGAACGCAAGATGGATTGGTTTTAGGTTAGGCTATAGCTTTCGAGCGAGGGCAGCGAGCGAGAGACGTGTAAATTTGTGTCACAAAGCAACGGTTTGGAACATACGGACATTGAAATATTCGCATCAGCCCGAGTAGCCGGAAGTCTTTATCCTATTGCCTACTGACATATGTTTACAGTTTATGAATAGTTTCACATAAATAGTACTATTTCCACATACTACAGTGCAATGTGATGTCCGAAAAGGCTGACAAAATTAGGTAATAACACGAAACAAATGCAAGGCAATATAAGGTATATGTATAGCTTGGAAATTGTGATCGTTGCTCGCTCGCTCCACTCGCTCGCAAAAATCTAGTCCAACCTCACAACCGATCCGACACGTTCGCAAATTCGAAATACGTCTCCACCATATCGAATAATGAACGCAAGATGGATTGGTTTTAGGTTAGGCTATAGCTTTCGAGCGAGCGCAGCGAGCTAGAGACGCATAAAAGTGTGTCACAAACCAACGGTTTGGCATATACGGACATTGAAATATTCGCATCAGCCCGAGCAGCCGGAAGACTTTATCCTATTGCCTACTGACATATGTTTACAGTTTATGAATAGTTTCACATAAATAGTACTATTTCCACATACTACAGTGCAATGTGATGTCCGAAAAGGCTGACAAAATTAGGTAATAACACGAAACAAATGCAAGGCAATGTAAGGTATATGTATAGCTTGGAAATTGTGATCGTTGCTCGCCCGCTCCGCTCTCTCGTAAAAATCTAGTCCAACCTCACAACCGATCCGACACGTTCGCAAATTCGAAATACGTCTCCACCATATCGAATAATGAACGCAAAGATGGATTGGTTTTAGGTTAGGCTATAGCTTTCGAGCGAGGGCAGCGAGCGAGAGACGCGTAAAGTTGTGTCACAAAGCAACGGTTTGGCACATACGGACATTGAAATATTCGCATCAGCCCGAGGAGCCGGAAGTCTTTATCCTATTGCCTACTGACAAATGTTTACAGTTTATGAATGGTTTCACATAAATAGTACTATTTCCACATACTACAGTGCAATGTGATGTCAGAAATGGCTGACAAAATTAGGTAATAACACGAAATATATGCAAGGCAATATAAGGTATATGTATAGCTTGGAAATTGTGATCGTTGCTCGCTCGCTCCACTCGCTCGCAAAAATCTAGTCCAACCTCAAAACCGATGCGACACGTTCGCAAATTCGAAATATGTCGCCACCATATCGAATAATGAACGCAAGATGGATTGGTTTTAGGTTAGGCTATAGCTTTCGAGCGAGCACAGCGAGCGAGAGACGCGTAAAAGTGTGTCACAAAGCAGCGGTTTGGCACATACGGACATTGAAATATTCGCACCAGCCCGAGGAGCCAGATGTCTTTATCCTATTGCCTACTGACAAATGTTTACAGTTTATGAATGGTTTCACATAAATAGTACTATTTCCACATGCTACAGTGCAATGTGATGTCCGAAAAGGCTGACAAAATTAGGTAATAACACGAAACAAATGCAAGGCAATATAAGGTATATGTATAGCTTGGAAATTGTGATCGTTGCTCGCTCGCTCCACTCGCCCGCAAAAATCTAGTCCAACCTCACAGCCGCTCCGACACGTTCGCAAATTCGAAATATGTCGCCACCATATCGAATAATGAACGCAAGATGGAGTGGTTTCAGGTTAGGCTATAGCTTTCGAGCGAGCGCAGCGAGCGAGAGACGTGTAAACGTGTGTCACAAACCAACGGTTTGGAACATACGGACATTGAAATATTTGCACCAGCCCGAGGAGCCGGAAGTCTTTATCGAATTGCCTACTGACAAATGTTTACAGTTTATGAATAGTTTCACATAAATAGTACTATTTCCACATAGTAAAGTGCAATGTGATGTCAGAAATGGCTGACAAAATTAGGTAATAACACGAAATATATGCAAGGCCATATAAGGTATATGTATAGCTTGGAAATTGTGATCGTTGCTCGCTCGCTCCACTCGCTCGCAAAAATCTAGTCCAACCTCAAAACCGATGCGACACGTTCGCAAATTCGAAATATGTCGCCACCATATCGAATAATGAACGCAAGATGGATTGGTTTTAGGTTAGGCTATAGCTTTCGAGCGAGCACAGCGAGCGAGAGACGCGTAAAGGTGTGTCACAAAGCAGCGGTTTGGCACATACGGACATTGAAATATTCGCACCAGCCCGAGGAGCCAGATGTCTTTATCCTATTGCCTACTGACAAATGTTTACAGTTTATGAATAGTTTCACATAAATAGTACTATTTCCACATAGTAAAGTGCAATGTGATGTCAGAAATGGCTGACAAAATTAGGTAATAACACGAAATATATGCAAGGCAATATAAGGTATATGTATAGCTTGGAAATTGTGATCGTTGCTCGCTCGCTCCGCTCGCTCGTAAAAATATAGTCGAACCTCACAACCGATGCGACACGTTCGCAAATTTCAAATAAGTCGCCACCATATCGAATAATGAACGCAAGATGGATTGGTTTTAGGTTAGGCTATAGCTTTCGAGCGAGCGCAGCGAGCGAGAGACGCGTAAAAGGGTGTCACAAACCAACGGTTTGGCATATACGGACATTGAAATATTCGCATCAGCCCGAGTAGCCGGAAGTCTTTATCCTATTGCCTACTGACATATGTTTACAGTTTATGAATAGTTTCACATAATTAGTACTATTTCCACATACTACAGTGCAATGTGATGTCAGAAATGGCTGACAAATTAGGTAATAACACGAAACAAATGCAAGGCAATATAAGGTATATGTATAGCTTGGAAATTGTGATCGTTACTCGGTCGCTCCGCTCGCTCGTAAAAATCTAGTCCAACCTCACAACCGATCCGACACGTTCGCAAATTCGAAATACGTCTCCACCATATCGAATAATGAACGCAAGATGGATTGGTTTTAGGTTTGGCTATAGCTTTCGAGCGAGCGCAGCGAGCGAGAGACGCGTAAAGGTGTGTCACAAACCAACGGTTTGGCATATACGGACATTGAAATACTCGCATCAGCCCGAGCAGCCGGAAGTCTTTATCCTATTGCCTACTGACAAATGTTTACAGTTTACGAATAGTTTCACATAAATAGTACTATTTCCACATAGTAAAGTGCAATGTGATGTCAGAAATGGCTGACAAATTAGGTAATAACACGAAATATATGCAAGGCAATATAAGGTATATGTATAGCTTGGAAATTGTGATCGTTGCTCGCTCGCTCCACTCGCTCGCAAAAATCTAGTCCAACCTCACAACCGATCCGACACGTTCGCAAATTCGAAATATGTCGCCACCATATCGAATAATGAACGCAAGATGGATTGGTTTTAGGTTAGGCTATAGCTTTCGAGCGAGGGCAGCGAGCGAGAGACGCGTAAAGTTGTGTCACAAAGCAACGGTTTGGCACATACGGACATTGAAATATTCGCATCAGCCCGAGGAGCCGGAAGTCTTTATCCTATTGCCTACTGACAAATGTTTACAGTTTATCAATGGTTTCACATAAATAGTACTATTTCCACATACTACAGTGCAATGTGATGTCAGAAATGGCTGACAAAATTAGGTAATAACACGAAATATATGCAAGGCAATATAAGGTATATGTATAGCTTGGAAATTGTGATCGTTGCTCGCTCGCTCCACTCGCTCGCAAAAATCTAGTCCAACCTCAAAACCGATGCGACACGTTCGCAAATTCGAAATATGTCGCCACCATATCGAATAATGAACGCAAGATGGATTTGTTTTAGGTTAGGCTATAGCTTTCGAGCGAGCACAGCGAGCGAGAGACGCGTAAAGGTGTGTCACAAAGCAGCGGTTTGGCACATACGGACATTGAAATATTCGCACCAGCCCGAGGAGCCAGATGTCTTTATCCTATTGCCTACTGACAAATGTTTACAGTTTATGAATGGTTTCACATAAATAGTACTATTTCCACATACTACAGGGCAATGTGATGTCCGAAAAGGCTGACAAAATTAGGTAATAACACGAAACAAATGCAAGGCATTATAAGGTATATGTATAGCTTGGAAAATGTGATCGTTGCTCGGTCGCTCCGCTCGCTCGTAAAAATCTAGTCCAACCTCACAACCGATCCGACACGTTCGCAAATTTGATATATGTCTCCACCATATCGAATAATGAACGCAAGATGGATTGGTTTTAGGTTAGGCTATAGCTTTCGAGCGAGCGCAGCGAGCGAGAGACGCGTGAAGGTGTGTCACAAACCAACGGTTTGCCATATACGTACATTGAAATACTCGCATCAGCCCGAGGAGCCACATGTCTTTATCCTATTGCCTACTGACAAATGTTTACAGTTTATGAATGGTTTCACATAAATAGTACTATTTCCACATACTACAGTGCAATGTGATGTCCGAAAAGGCTGACAAAATTAGGTAATAACACGAAACAAATGCAAGGCATTATAAGGTATATGTATAGCTTGGAAAATGTGATCGTTGCTCGGTCGCTCCGCTCGCTCGTAAAAATCTAGTCCAACCTCACAACCGATCCGACACTATCGCAAATTTGATATATGTCTCCACCATATCGAATAATGAACGCAAGATGGATTGGTTTCAGGTTAGGCTATAGCTTTCGAGCGAGCGCAGCGAGCGAGAGACGTGTAAACGTGTGTCACAAACCAGCGGTTTGGAACATACGGACATTGAAATATTTGCACCAGCCCGAGGAGCCGGAAGTCTTTATCGAATTGCCTACTGACAAATGTTTACAGTTTAGGAATAGTTTCACATAAATAGTACTATTTCCATATAGTAAAGTGCAATGTGATGTCAGAAATGGCTGACAAAATTAGGTAATAACACGAAATATATGCAAGGCAATATAAGGTATATGTATAGCTTGGAAATTGTGATCGTTGCTCGCCCGCTCCGCTCTCTCGTAAAAATCTAGTCCAACCTCACAACCGATCCGACACGTTCGCAAATTCGAAATACGTCTCCACCATATCGAATAATGAACGCAAGATGGATTGGTTTTAGGTTAGGCTATAGCTTTCGAGCGAGCACAGCGAGCGAGAGACGCGTAAAGGTGTGTCACAAAGCAGCGGTTTGGCACATACGGACATTGAAATATTCGCACCAGCCCGAGGAGCCAGATGTCTTTATCCTATTGCCTACTGACAAATGTTTACAGTTTAGGAATAGTTTCACATAAATAGTACTATTTCCACATAGTAAAGTGCAATGTGATGTCAGAAATGGCTGACAAAATTAGGTAATAACACGAAATATATGCAAGGCAATATAAGGTATATGTATAGCTTGGAAATTGTGATCGTTGCTCGCTCGCTCCGCTCGCTCGTAAAAATATAGTCGAACCTCACAACCGATGCGACACGTTCGCAAATTTCAAATAAGTCGCCACCATATCGAATAATGAACGAAAGATGGATTGGTTTTAGGTTAGGCTATAGCTTTCGAGCGAGCGCAGCGAGCGAGGGACGCGTAAAGGTGAGTCACAAACCAACGGTTTGGCATATACGGACATTGAAATATTCGCACCAGCCCGAGGAGCCGGAAGTCTTTATCCTATTGCCTACTGACAAATGTTTACAGTTTATGAATAGTTTCACATAAATAGTACTATTGCCACATACTACAGTGCAATGTGATGTCCGAAATGGCTGACAAAATTAGATAATAGCACGAAACAAATGCAAGGCAATATAAGGTATATGTATAGCTTGGAAATTGTGATCGTTGCTCTCTCGCTCCACTCGCTCGTAAAAATCTAGTCCATCCTCACAACCGATCCGACACGTTCGCAAATTCGAAATATGTCGCCACCATATCGAATAATGAACGCAAGATGTATGGTTTTAGGTTAGGCTATAGCTTTCGAGCGAGCGCAGCGGGCGAGAGAAGCGTAAAGGTGTGTCACAAACCAACGGTTTGGCACATACGGACATTGAAATATTCGCACCAGCCCGAGGAGCCGGAAGTCTTTATCGAATTGCCTACTGACAAATTTTGACAGTTTATGAATAGTTTCACATAAATAGTACTATTTCCACGTAGTAAAGTGCAATGTGATGTCAGAAATGGCTGACAAAATTAGGTAATAACACGAAATATATGCAAGGCAATATAAGGTATATGTATAGCTTGGAAATTGTCACCGTTGCTCGGTCGCTCCGCTTGCTCGTAAAAATCTAGTCCAACCTCACAACCGATCCGACACGTTCGCAAATTCGAAATATGTCGCCACCATATCGAATAATGAACGCAAGATGGATTGGTTTTAGGTTGGCAATAGTTTTCGAGCGATCGCAGCGAGCGAGGGACGCGTAAAGGTTTGTCACAAACCAACGGTTTGGCACATACGGACATTGAAATATTCGCACCAGCCCGAGGAGCCGGAAGTCTTTATCGAATTGCCTGCTGACAAATGTTTACAGTTTATGAATAGTTTCACATAAATAGTACTATTTCCACATAGTAAAGTGCAATGTGATGTCAGAAATTTCTGACAAAATTAGGTAATAACACGAAATATATGCAAGGCAATATATGGTATATCTATAGCTTGGAAATTGTGATCGTTGCTCGCTCGCTCCGCTCGCTCGTAAAAATCTAGTCCAACCTCACAACCGATCCGGCACGTTCGCAAATTCGAAATATGTCGCCACCATATCGAATCATGAACGAAAGATGGATTGGTTTTAGGTTAGGCTATAGCTTTCGAGCGAGCGCAGCGAGCGAGAGACGCGTAAAGGTGTGTCACAAACCAACGGTTTGGCATATACGGACATTGAAATATTCGCATCAGCCCGAGGAGCCGGAAGTCTTTATCCTATTGCCTACTGACAAATGTTTACAGTTTATGAATAGTTTTACATAAATAGTACTATTTCCACATACTATAGTGCAATGTGATGTCCGAAATGGCTGACAAAATTAGGTAATAACACGAAACAAATGCAAGGCAATATAAGGTATATGTATAGCTTGGAAATTGTCAGCGTTGCTCGCTCGCTCCGCTCTCTCGTAAAAATCTAGTCCATCCTTACAACCGATCCGACACGTTCGCAAATTCGAAATATGTCGCCACCATATCGAATACTGAACGCAAGATGGATTGGTTTTAGGTTAGGCTATAGTTTTCGAGCGAGCGCAGCGAGCGAGGGACGCGTAAAGGTGTGTCACAAACCAACGGTTTGGCACATACGGACATTGAAATATTCGCACCAGCCCGAGGTTCCGGAAGTCTTTATCGAATTGCCTACTGACAAATGTTTACACTTTATGAATAGTTTCACATAAATAGTAATATTTGCACATAGTAAAGTGCAATGTGATGTCAGAAATGGCTGACAAAATTAGGTAATAACACGAAATATATGCAAGGCAATATAAGGTATATGTATAGCTTGGAAATTGTCACCGTTGCTCGGTCGCTCCGCTGGCTCGTAAAAATCTAGTCCAACCTCACAACCGATCCGACACGTTCGCAAATTCGAAATATGTCGCCCACCATATCGAATAATGAACGCAAGATGGATTGGTTTTAGGTTGGCAATAGTTTTCGAGCGATCGCAGCGAGCGAGGGACGCGTAAAGGTTTGTCACAAACCAATGGTTTGGCACATACGGACATTGAAATATTCGCACCAGCCCGAGGAGCCGGAAGTCTTTATCGAATTGCCTACTGACAAATGTTTACAGTTTATGAATAGTTTCACATAAATAGTACTATTTCCACATAGTAAAGTGCAATGTGATGTCAGAAATTTCTGACAAAATTAGGTAATAACACGAAATATATGCAAGGCAATATATGGTATATCTATAGCTTGGAAATTGTGATCGTTGCTCGCTCGCTCCGCTCGCTCGTAAAAATCTAGTCCAACCTCACAACCGATCCGGCACGTTCGCAAATTCGAAATATGTCGCCACCATATCGAATCATGAACGAAAGATGGATTGGTTTTAGGTTAGGCTATAGCTTTCGAGCGAGGGCAGCGAGCGAGAGACGCGTAAATTTGTGTCTCAAAGCAACGGTTTGGCACATACGGACATTGAAATATTCGCATCAGCCCGAGGAGCCGGAAGTCTTTATCCTATTGCCTACTGACAAATGTTTACAGTTTATGAATGGTTTCACATAAATAGTACTATTTCCACATACTACAGTGCAATGTGATGTCAGAAATGGCTGACAAAATTAGGTAATAACACGAAATATATGCAAGGCAATATAAGGTATATGTATAGCTTGGAAATTGTGATCGTTGCTCGCTCGCTCCACTCGCTCGCAAAAATCTAGTCCAACCTCACAACCGATCCGACACGTTCGCAAATTCGAAATATGTCGCCACCATATCGAATAATGAACGCAAGATGGATTGGTTTTAGGTTAGGCTATAGCTTTCGAGCGTGGGCAGCGAGCGAGAGACGCGTAAAGTTGTGTCACAAAGCAACGGTTTGGCACATACGGACATTGAAATATTCGCATCAGCCCGAGGAGCCGGAAGTCTTTATCCTATTGCCTACTGACAAATGTTTACATTTTATGAATGGTTTCACATAAATAGTACTATTTCCACATACTACAGTGCAATGTGATGTCAGAAATGGCTGACAAAATTAGGTAATAACACGAAATATATGCAAGGCAATATAAGGTATATGTATAGCTTGGAAATTGTGATCGTTGCTCGCTCGCTCCACTCGCTCGCAAAAATCTAGTCCAACCTCAAAACCGATGCGACACGTTCGCAAATACGAAATATGTCGCCACCATGTCGAATAATGAACGCAAGATGGATTGGTTTTAGGTTAGGCTATAGCTTTCGAGCGAGCACAGCGAGCGAGAGACGCGTAAAGGTGTGTCACAAAGCAGCGGTTTGGCACATACGGACATTGAAATATTCGCACCAGCCCGAGGAGCCAGATGTCTTTATCCTATTGCCTACTGACAAATGTTTACAGTTTATGAATGGTTTCACATAAATAGTACTATTTCCACATACTACAGTGCAATGTGATGTCCGAAAAGGCTGACAAAATTAGGTAATAACACCAAACAAATGCAGGGCATTATAAGGTATATGTATAGCTTGGAAATTGTGATCGTTGCTCGGTCGCTCCGCTCGCTCGTAAAAATCTAGTCCAACCTCACAACCGATTCGACACGTTCGCAAATTCGAAATATGTCTCCACCATATCGAATAATGAACGCAAGATGGATTGGTTTTAGGATAGGCTATAGCTTTCGAGCGAGCGCAGCGAGCGAGGGACGCGTAATGGTGTGTCACAAACCAACGGTTTGGCATATACGGACATTGAAATACTCGCATCAGCCCGAGCAGCCGGAAGTCTTTATCCTATTGCCTACTGACAAATGTTTACAGTTTACGAATAGTTTCACATAAATAGTACTATTTCCACATAGTAAAGTGCAATGTGATGTCAGAAATGGCTGACAAAATTAGGTAATAACACGAAATATATGCAAGGCAATATAAGGTATATGTATAGCTCGAAATTGTGATCGTTGCTCGCTCGCTCCGCTCGCTCGTAAAAATATAGTCGAACCTCATAACCGATGCGACACGTTCGCAAATTTCAAATAAGTCGCCACCATATCGAATAATGAACGCAAGATGGATTGGTTTTAGGTTAGGCTATAGCTTTCGAGCGAGCGCAGCGAGCGAGAGACGCGTAAAGGTGTGTCACAAACCAACGGTTTGGCATATACGGACATTGAAATACTCGCATCAGCCCGAGCAGCCGGAAGTCTTTATCCTATTGCCTACTGACAAATGTTTACAGTTTACGAATAGTTTCACATAAATAGTACTATTTCCACATAGTAAAGTGCAATGTGATGTCAGAAATGGCTGACATAACTAGGTAATAACACGAAATACATGCAAGGCAATATAAGGTATATTGTATAGCTTGGAAATTGTGATCGTTGCTCGCTCGCTCCGCTCGCTCGTAAAAATATAGTCGAACCTCACAAACCGATGCGACACGTTCGCAAATTTCAAATATGTCGCCACCATATCGAATAATGAACGCAAGATGGATTGGTTTTAGGTTAGGCTATAGCTTTCGAGCGAGCACAGCGAGCGAGAGACGCGTAAAGGTGTGTCACAAAGCAGCGGTTTGGCACATACGGACATTGAAATATTCGCACCAGCCCGAGGAGCCAGATGTCTTTATCCTATTGCCTACTGACAAATGTTTACAGTTTAGGAATAGTTTCACATAAATAGTACTATTTCCACATACTACAGGGCAATGTGATGTCCGAAAAGGCTGACAAAATTAGGTAATAACACGAAACAAATGCAGGGCAATATATGGTATATGTATAGCTTGGAAATTGTGATCGTTGCTCGCTCGCTCCACTCGCTCGCAAAAATCTAGTCCAACCTCACAACCGATCCGACACGTTCGCAAATTCGAAATATGTCGCCACCATATCGAATAATGAACGCAAGATGATTGGTTTTAGGTTAGGCTATAGCTTTCGAGCGAGCACAGCGAGCGAGAGACGCGTAAAGGTGTGTCACAAAGCAACGGTTAGCACATACGGACATTGAAATATTCGCACCAGCCCGAGGAGCCAGATGTCTTTATCGAATTGCCTACTGACAAATGTTTACAGTTTATGAATAGTTTCACATGAATAGTACTATTTCCACATAGTAAAGTGCAATGTGATGTCAGAAAATGGCTGACAAAATTAGGTAATAAACACGAAATATATGCAAGGCAATATAAGGTATATGTATAGCTTGGAAATTGTGATCGTTGCTCGCTCGGCTCCGCTCGCTCGTAAAAATCTAGTCCAACCTCACAACCGATCCGGCACGTTCGCAAATTCGAAATATGTCGCCACTATATCGAATCATGAACGAAAGATGGATTGGTTTTAGGTTAGGCTATAGCTTTCGAGCGAGCGCAGCGAGCGAGAGACGCGTAAAGGTGTGTCACAAACCAACGGTTTGGCACATACGGACATTGAAATATTCGCATCAGCCCGAGGAGCCGGAAGGTCTTTATCCTATTGCCTACTGACAAATGTTTACACTTTATGAATAGTTTCACATAAATAGTAATATTTGCACATAGTAAAGTGCAATGTGATGTCAGAAATTTCTGACAAAATTAGGTAATAACACGAAATATATGCAAGGCAATATAAGGTATATGTATAGCTTGGAAATTGTGATCGTTGCTCGCTCGCTCCACTCGCTCGCAAAAATCTAGTCCAACCTCACAACCGATCCGACACGTTCGCAAATTCGAAATATGTCGCCACCATATCGAATAATGAACGCAAGATGGATTGGATTTAGGTTAGGCTATTGCATTCGAGCGAGCGCAGCGAGCGAGAGACGCGTAAAGGTGTGTCACAAAGGAACGGTTTAGCACATACGGACATTGAAATATTCGCACCAGCCCGAGGAGCCAGATGTCTTTATCGAATTGCCTACTGACAAATGTTTACAGTTTATGAATAGTTTCACATGAATAGTACTATTTCCACATAGTAAAGTGCAATGTGATGTCAGAAATGGCTGACAAAATTAGGTAATAACACGAAATATATGCAAGGCAATATAAGGTATATGTATAGCTTGGAAATTGTGATCGTTGCTCGCCCGCTCCGCTCTCTCGTAAAAATCTAGAACAACCTCACAACCGATCCGACACGTTCGCCAATTCGAAATATGTCGCCACCATATCGAATAATGAACGAAAGATGGATTGGTTTTAGGTTAGGCTATAGCTTTCGAGCGAGCGCAGCGAGCGAGGGACGCGTAAAGGTGAGTCACAAACCAACGGTTTGGCATATACGGACATTGAAATATTCGCACCAGCCCGAGGAGCCGGAAGTCTTTATCCTATTGCCTACTGACAAATGTTTACAGTTTATGAATAGTTTCACATAAATAGTACTATTTCCACATAGTAAAGTGCAATGTGATGTCAGAAATGGCTGACAAAATTAGGTAATAACACGAAATATATGCAAGGCAATATAAGGTATATGTATAGCTTGGAAATTGTGATCGTTGCTCGCTCGCTCCGCTCGCTCGTAAAAATCTAGCCCAACCTCACAACCGATCCGACACGTTCGCAAATTCGAAATATGTCGCCACCATATCGAATAATGAACGCAAGATGTATGGTTTTAGGTTAGGCTATAGCTTTCGAGCGTTCACAGCGAGCGAGAGACGCGTAAAGGTGTGTCACAAACCAACGGTTTGGCACATACGGACATTGAAATATTCGCAACATCCCGAGGAGCCGGAAGACTTTATCGATTTGCCTACTGAGAAATGTTTACATTTTATGAATAATTTCACATAAATAGTACTATTTCCACATAGTAAAGTGCAATGTGATGTCAGAAATGGCTGACAAAATTAGGTAATAACACAGAATATGTGCAAGGCAATATAAGGTATATGTATAGCTTGGAAATGGTGATCGTTGCTCGCTCGCTCCACTCGCTCGCAAAAATCTAGTCCAACCTCACAACCGATCCGACACGTTCGCAAATTCGAAATATGTCGCCACCATATCGAATAATGAACGCAAGATGGATTGGTTTTAGGTTGGGCAATAGTTTTCGAGCGATCGCAGCGAGCGAGGGACGCGTAAAGGTTTGTCACAAACCAACTGTTTGGCACATACGGACATTGAAATATTCGCACCAGCCCGAGGAGCCGGAAGTCTTTATCGAATTGCCTACTGACAAATGTTTACAGTTTATGAATAGTTTCACATAAATAGTACTATTTCCACATAGTAAACTGCAATGTGATGTCAGAAATTTCTGACAAAATTAGGTAATAACACGAAATATATGCAAGGCAATATATGGTATATCTATAGCTTGGAAATTGTGATCGTTGCTCGCTCGCTCCGCTCGCTCGTAAAAATCTAGTCCAACCTCACAACCGATCCGGCACGTTCGCAAATTCGAAATATGTCGCCACCATATCGAATCATGAACGAAAGATGGATTGGTTTTAGGTTAGGCTATAGCTTTCGAGCGAGCGCAGCGAGCGAGAGACGCGTAAAGGTGTGTCACAAACCAACGGTTTGGCACATACGGACATTGAAATATTCGCATCAGCCCGAGGAGCCGGATGTCTTTATCCTATTGCCTACTGACAAATGTTTACACTTTATGAATAGTTTCACATAAATAGTAATATTTGCACATAGTAAAGTGCAATGTGATGTCAGAAATTTCTGACAAAATTAGGTAATAACACGAAATATATGCAAGGCAATATATGGTATATCTATAGCTTGGAAATTGTGATCGTTGCTCGCTCGCTCCGCTCGCTCGTAAAAATCTAGTCCAACCTCACAACCGATCCGACACGTTCGCAAATTCGAAATATGTCGCCACCATATCGAATAATGAACGCAACATGGATTGGCTTTAGGTTAGGCTATAGTTTTCGAGCGAGCGCAGCGAGCGAGGGACGCGTAAAGTTGTGTCACTAACCAACGGTTTGGCACATGGGGACATTGAAATATTCGCACCAGCCCGAGGAGCCGGAATTCTTTATCCTATTGCCTACTGACAAATGTTTACAGTTTACCAATAGTTTCACATAAATAGTACTATTTCCACATACTACAGTGCAATGTGATGTCAGAAGTGGCTGACAAAATTAGGTAATATCACAGAATGTATGCAAGGCAATATAAGGTATATGTATAGCTTGGAAATTGTGATCGTTGCTCGCTCGCTCCACTCGCTCGCAAAAATCTAGTCAACCTCACAACCGATCCGACACGTTCGCAATTCGAAATATGTCGCCACCATATCGAATAATGAACCGCAAGGTGGATTGGTTTTTAGGGTAGGCTATAGCATTCGAGCGAGCGCAGCGAGCGGGAGACGCGTAAAGGTGTGTCACAAACCAATGGTTTGGCACATACGGACATTGAAATATTCGCAACAGCCGAGGAGCCGGAAATCTGTATCGAATTGCCTACTGAGAAATGTTTACATTTTATGAATAATTTCACTTAAATAGTACTATTTCCACATAGTAAAGTGCAATGTGATGTCAGAAATGGCTGACAAAATTAGGTAATAACACAGAATATGTGCAAGGCAATATAAGGTATATGTATAGCTTGGAAATGGTGATCGTTGCTCGCTCGCTCCACTCGCTCGCAAAAATCTAGTCCAACCTCACAACCGATCCGACACGTTCGCAAATTCGAAATATGTCGCCACCATATCGAATAATGAACGCAAGATGATTGGTTTTAGGTTAGGCTATAGTTTTCGAGCGAGCGCAGCGAGCGAGGGTCGCGTAAAGGTGTGTCACAAACCAACGGTTTGGCACATACGGACATTGAAATATTCGCACCAGCCGAGGAGCCGGAAATCTGTATCGAATTGCCTACTGACAAATGTTTACAGTTTATGAATAGTTTCACATAAATAGTACTATTTTCCACATAGTAAAGTGCAATGTGATGTCAGAAATTTCTGACAAAATTAGGTAATAACACGAAATATATGCAAGGCAATATAAGGTATATGTATAGCTTGGAAATTGTGATCGTTGCTCGCTCGCTCCACTCGCTCGCAAAAATCTAGTCCAACCTCACAACCGATCCTACACGTTCGCAAATCGAAATATGTCGCCACCATATCGAATAATGAACGCAAGGTGGATTGGTTTTAGGGTAGGCTATAGCATTCGAGCGAGCGCAGCGAGCGGGAGACGCGTAAAGGTGTGTCACAAACCAATGGTTTGGCACAAACGGACATTGAAATATTCGCAACAGCCCGAGGAGCCGGAAATCTGTATCGAATTGCCTACTGAGAAATGTTTACATTTTATGAATAATTTCACTTAAATAGTACTATTTCCACATAGTAAAGTGCAATGTGATGTCAGAAATGGCTGAAAAAATTAGGTAATAACACGAAATATATGCAAGGCAATATAAGGTAAATGTATAGCTTGGAAATTGTGATCGTTGCTCGCTCGCTCTGCTCGCTCGTAAAAATCTAGTCCAACCTCACAACCGATCCGACACGTTCGCAAATTCGAAATATGTCGCCACCATATCGAATAATGAACGCAAGGATGGATTGGTTTTATGTTGGGCAATAGTTTTCGAGCGATCGCAGCGAGCGAGGGACGCGTAAAGGTTTGTCACAAACCAACGGTTTGGCACATACGGACATTGAAATATTCGCACCAGCCCGAGGAGCTGGAAGTCTTTATCGAATTGCCTACTGACAAATGTTTACAGTTTATGAATAGTTTCACATAAATAGTACTATTTCCACATAGTAAAGTGCAATGTGATGTCAGAAATTTCTGACAAAATTAGGTAATAACACGAAAATATGCAAGGCAATATATGGTATATCTATAGCTTGGAAATTGTGATCGTTGCTCGCTCGCTCCGCTCGCTCGTAAAAATCTAGTCCAACCTCACAACCGATCCGGCACGTTCGCAAATTCGAAATATGTCGCCACCATATCGAATCATGAACGAAAGATGGATTGGTTTTAGGTTAGGCTATAGCTTTCGAGCGAGCGCAGCGAGCGAGAGACGCGTAAAGGTGTGTCACAAACCAACGGTTTGGCATATACGGACATTGAAATATTCGCATCAGCCCGAGGAGCCGGAAGTCTTTATCCTATTGCCTACTGACAAATGTTTACAGTTTATGAATAGTTTCACATAAATAGTACTATTTCCACATACTATAGTGCAATGTGATGTCCGAAATGGCTGACAAATTAGGTAATAACACGAAACAAATGCAAGGCAATGTAAGGTATATGTATAGCTTGGAAATTGTCAGCGTTGCTCGCTCGCTCCACTCGCTCGCAAAAATCTAGTCCAACCTCACAACCGATCCGACACGTTCCCAAATTTGACATAAGTCGCCTCTATGTCGAATGACTAAAGCAAGAGGGATTGGTTTTAGGTTAGGTTATAGCTTTCGTGCGAGCACGGCGAACGAGGGACGCGTAAAGGTGTGTCACATACCAACGGTTTGGCACATACGGACATTGAAACATTCGCACCAGCTCGAGGAGCCAGATGTCTTTATCGAATTGCCTACTGACAAATGTTTACAGTTTATGAATAGTTTCACTAAATAGTACTATTTCCACATAGTAAAGTGCAATGTGATGTCAGAAATGGCTGACAAAATTAGGTAATAAAACGAAATATATGCAAGGCAATATAAGGTATATGTATAGCTTGGAAATGTGATCGTTGCTCGCAGGCTCCGCTCGCTCGTAAATATTTAGTCCATCCTCACATCCGATCCGACACGTTCCCAAATTTGACATAAGTCGCCTCTATGTCGAATGACTAAAGCAAGAGGGATTGGTTTTAGGTTAGGTTATAGCTTTCGTGCGAGCACGGCGAACGAGGGACTCGGAGAAGTGTGTCACAATCGAACGGTTTGGCACATGGGGACATTGAACTTTCGCACCAGCCCGAGGAACCGGAAGTCTTTATCCTATTGCCTATTGACAAATGTTTACAGTTTACCTATAGTTTCACATAAATAGTACTATTTGCACATAGTAAAGTGCAATGTGATGTCAGAAATGGCTGACAAAATTAGGTAATAACACGAAATATATGCAAGGCAATATAAGGTACATGTATAGCTTTGAAATTGTGATCGCTGCTCTCTCGCTCCGCTCGTTCGTAAAAATCTAGTCCAACCTCACAACCGATCCGACACGTTCGCAAATTTGAAATAAGTCGCCACCATATCGAATAATGAACGCAAGATGGATTGGTTTTGGGGTAGGCTATAGCATTCGAGCGAGCGCAGCGAGCGAGAGACGCGTAAAGGTGTGTCACAAACCAACGGTTTGGCACATACGGACATTGAAATATTCGCACCAGCTCGAGGAGCCAGATGTCTTTATCGAATTGCCTACTGACAAATGTTTACAGTTTATGAATAGTTTCACATAAATAGTACTATTTCCACATAGTAAAGTGCAATGTGATGTCAGAAATGGCTGACAAAATTAGGTAATAACACGAAATATATGCAAGGCAATATAAGGTATATGTATAGCTTGGAAATTGTGATCGTTGCTCGCTCGCTCCGCTCTCTCGTAAAAATCTAGTCCAACCTCACAACCGATGCGACACGTTCGCAAATTTGAAATAAGTCGCCACCATATCGAATAATGAACGCATGATGGATTGGTTTTAGGTGGGCAATAGTTTTCGAGCGAGCGCAGCGAGCGAGGGACGCGTAAAGGTGTGTCACAAACCAACGGTTTGGCACATACGGACATTGAAATATTCGCACCAGCCCGAGGAGCCGGAAGTCTTTATCGAATTGCCTACTGACAAATGTTTACAGATTATGAATAGTTTCACATAAATAGTACTATTTCCACATAGTAAAGTGCAATGTGATGTCAGAAATGGCTGACAAAATTAGGTAATAACACGAAATATATGCAAGGCAATATAAGGTATATGTATAGCTTTGAATTGTCACCGTTGCTCGCTCGCTCCGCTCGCTCGTAAAAATCTAATCCAACCTCACAAGCGATCCGACACGTTCGCAAATTCGAAATATGTCGCCACCATATCGAATAATGAACGCAAGATGTATGGTTTTAGGTTAGGCTATAGCTTTCGAGAGAGCACAGCGAGCGAGAGACGCGTAAAGGTGTGTCACAAACCAACGGTTTGGCACATACGGACATTGAAATATTCGCACCAGCCCGGGGAGCCAGATGATCTTTATCGAATTGCCTACTGACAAATGTTTACAGTTTACCAATAGTTTCACATAAATAGTACTATTTGCACATAGTAAAGTGCAATGTGATGTCAGAAATGGCTGACAAACTTAGGTAATAACACGAAATATAAGCAAGGCAATATAAGGTATATCTATAGCTTGGAAATTGTGATCGTTGCTCGCTCGCTCCGCTCGCTCGTAAAAATCAGGTCCAACCTCACAACCGATCCGACACGTTCGCCAATTCGAAATATGTCGCCACCATATCGAATAATGAACTAAAGATGGATTGGTTTTAGGTTAGGCTATAGCTTTCGAGCGAGCGCAGCGAGCGAGAGACGCGTAAAGGTGATTCACAAACCAACGGTTTGGCATATACGGACATTGAAATATTCGCACCAGCCCGAGGAGCCGGAAGTCTTTATCCTATTGCCTACTGACAAATGTTTACAGTTTATGAATAGTTTCACATAAATAGTACTATTTCCACATACTACAGTGCAATGTGATGTCCGAAATGGCTGACAAAATTAGATAATAGCACGAAACAAATGCAAGGCAATATATGGTATATGTATAGCTTGGAAATTGTGATCGTTGCTCGCTCGCTCCGCTCTCTCGTAAAAATCTAGTCCAACCTCACAACCGATCCGACACGTTCGCAAGTTCGAAATATGTCGCCACCATATCGAATAATGAACGCAAGATGGATTGGTTTTAGGTTAGGCTATAGCTTTCGAGCGAGCACAGCGAGCGAGAGACGCGTAAAGGTGTGTCACAAAGCTGCGGTTTGGTACATACGGACATTGAAATATTCGCACCAGCACGAGGAGCCAGATGTCTTTATCGAATTGCCTACTGACAAATGTTTACAGTTTACCAATAGTTTCACATAAATAGTACTATTTGCACATAGTAAAGTGCAATGTGATGTCAGAAATGGCTGAGAAAATTAGGTAATAACACAGAATATATGCAAGGCAATATAAGGTATATGTATAGCTTGAAATGGTGATCGTTGCTCGCTCGCTCCGCTCGCTCGTAAAAATCTAGTCCAACCTCACAACCGATCTGACACGTTCGCAAATTCGAAATATGTCGCCACCATATCGAATAATGAACGCAAGATGGATTGGTTTTAGGTTAGGCTATAGCTTTCGAGCGAGCACAGCAAGCGAGAGACGCGTAAAGGTGTGTCACAAAGCAGCGGTTTGGCACATACGGACATTGAAATATTCGCACCAGCCCGAGGAGCCGGAAGACTTTATCGAATTGCCTACTGAGAAATGTTTACAGTTTATGAATAGTTTCACATAAATAGTACTATTTCCACATAGTAAAGTGCAATGTGATGTCAGAAATTTCTGACAAAATTAGGTAATAACACGAAATATATGCAAGGCAATATATGGTATATCTATAGCTTGGAAATTGTGATCGTTGCTCGCTCGCTCCGCTCGCTCGTAAAAATCTAGTCCAACCTCACAACCGATCCGACACGTTCGCAAATTCGAAATATGTCGCCACCATATCGAATAATGAACGCAACATGGATTGGCTTTAGGTTAGGCTATAGTTTTCGAGCGAGCGCAGCGAGCGAGGGACGCGTAAAGTTGTGTCACAAACCAACGGTTTGGCACATGGGGACATTGAAATATTCGCACCAGCCCGAGGAGCCGGAATTCTTTATCCTATTGCCTACTGACAAATGTTTACAGTTTACCAATAGTTTCACATAAATAGTACTATTTCCACATACTACAGTGCAATGTGATGTCAGAAGTGGCTGACAAAATTAGGTAATAACACAGAATGTATGCAAGGCAATAAAAGGTATATGTATAGCTTGGAAATTGTGATCGTTGCTCGCTCGCTCCACTCGCTCGCAAAAATCTAGTCCAACCTCACAACCGATCCGACACGTTCGCAAATTCGAAATATGTCGCCACCATATCGAATAATGAACGCAAGATGGATTGGTTTTAGGGTAGGCTATAGCTTTCGAGCGACCGCAGCGAGCGTGAGACGCATAAAGGTGTGTCTCAAACCAACGGTTTGGCACATACGGACATTGAAATATTCGCACCAACCCGAGGAGCCGGAAGTCTTTTTCGAATTGCCTACTGACAAATGTTTACACTTTATGAATAGTTTCACATAAATAGTACTATTTCCACATAGTAAAGTGCAATGTGATGTCAGAAATGGCTGACAAAATTAGGTAATAACACGAAATATATGCAAGGCAATATAAGGTATATGTATAGCTTGGAAATTGTGATCGTTGCTCTCTCGCTCCGCTCGCTCGTAAATATTTAGTCCAACCTCACATCCGATCCGACACGTTCCCAAATTTGAAATAAGTCGCCACCATATCGAATAATGAACTCAAGATGGATTGGCTTTAGGTTAGGCTATAGTTTTCGAGCGAGCGCAGCGAGCGAGGGACGCGTAAAGGTGTGTCACAAACCAACGGTTTGGCACATACGGACATTGAAATATTCGCACCAGCCCGAGGAGCCGGAAGTCTTTATCCTATTGCCTACTGACAAATGTTTACAGTTTATGAATAGTTTCAGATAAATAGTACTATTTCCACATACTACAGTGCAATGTGATGTCCGAAATGGCTGACAAAATTAGGTAATAACACGAAATATATGCAAGGCAATATAAGGTATATCTATAGCTTGGAAATTGTGATCGATGCTCTCTCGCTCCGCTCGCTCGTAAATATTTAGTCCAACCTCACATCCGATCCGACACGTTCCCAAATTCGAAATATGTCGCCACCATATCGAATAATGAACGCAAGATGTATGGTTTTAGGTTAGGCTATAGCTTTCGAGCGAGCACAGCGAGCGAGAGACGTGTAAAGGCGTGTTACAAACCAACGGTTTGGCACATACGGACATTGAAATATTCGCACCAGCCCGAGGAGCCGGAAGTCTTTATCGAATTGCCTACTAACAAATTTTTACAGTTTATGGATAGTTTCACATAAATAGTACTATTTCCACGTAGTAAAGTGCAATGTGATGTCAGAAATGGCTGAAAAAATTAGGTAATAACACGAAATATATGCAAGGCAATATAAGGTATATGTATAGCTTGGAAATTGTGATCGTTGCTCGCTCGCTCTGCTCGCTCGTAAAAATCTAGTCCAACCTCACAACCGATCCAGCACGTTCGCAAATTCGAATTATGTCTCCACCATATCGAATAATGAACGCAAGATGGATTGGTTTTAGGTTTGGCTATAGCTTTCGAGCGAGCACAGCGAGCGAGAGACGCGTAAAGGTGTGTCACAAACCAACGGTTTGGCATATACGGACATTGAAATATTCGCATCGGCCCGATGAGCCGGAAGTCTTTGTCCTACTGCCTACTGACAATTGTTTACAGTTTATGAATAGTTTCACATAAATAGTACTATTCCACATACTACAGTGCAATGTGATGTCCGAAAAGGCTGACAGAATTAGGTAATAACACGAAACAAATGTAAGGCAATATAAGGTATATGTATAGCTTGAAAATTGTGATCGTTGCTCGCTCGCTCTGCTCGCTCGCAAAAATCTAGTCCAACCTCACAACCGATCCGACACGTTCGCAAATTCGAAATATGTCGCCACCATATCGAATAATGAACGCAAGATGGATTGGTTTTAGGTTAGGCTATAGTTTTCGAGCGAGCGCAGCGAGCGAGGGACGCGTAAAGGTGTGTCACAAACCAACGGTTTGGCACATACGGACATTGACATATTCGTACCAACCCGAGGAGCCAGATGTCTTTATCGAATTGCCTACAGACAAATGTTTAAAGTTTACCAATAGTTTCACATAAATAGTACTATTTGCACATAGTAAAGTACAATTTGATGTCAGAAATGGCTGACAAAATTAGGTAATAACACGAAATATATGCAAGGCAATATAATGTATATCTATAGCTTGGAAATTGTGATCGTTGCTCTCTCGCTCCGCTCGCTCGTAAAAATCTAGTCCAACCTCACAACCGATCCGACACGTTCGCAAATTCGAAATATGTCTCCACCATATCGAATAATGAACGCAAGATGGATTGGTTTTAGGGTAGGCTATAGCATTCGAGCGAGCGCAGCGAGCGGGAGACGCGTAAAGGTGTGTCACAAACCAACGGTTTGGCACATACCGACATTGAAATATGCGCACCAGCTTGAGGAGCCAGATGTCTTTATCGAATTGCCTACTGACAAATGTTTACAGTTTATGAATAGTTTCACATAAATAGTACTATTTCCACATAGTAAAGTGCAATGTGATGTCAGAAATGGCTGACAAAATTAGGTAATAAAACGAAACATATGCAAGGCAATATAAGGTATATGTATAGCTTGGAAATTGTGATCGTTGCTCGCAGGCTCCGCTCGCTCGTAAATATTTAGTCCATCCTCACATCCGATCCGACACGTTCCCAAATTTGACATAAGTCACCTCTATGTCGAATGACTAAAGCAAGAGGGATTGGTTTTAGGTTAGGTTATAGCTTTCGTGCGAGCACGGCGAACGAGGGACTCGGAGAGGTGTGTCACAATCCAACGGTTTGGCACATGGGGACATTGATCTTTCGCACCAGCCCGAGGAACCGGAAGTCTTTATCCTATTGCCTATTGACAAATGTTTACAGTTTGCCTATAGTTTCACATAAATAGTACTATTTGCACATAGTAAAGTGCAATGTGATGTCAGAAATGGCTGACAAAATTAGGTAATAACACGAAATATATGCAAGGCAATATAAGGTACATGTATAGCTTTGAAATTGTGATCGCTGCTCTCTCGCTCGGCTCGCTCGTAAATATTTAGTCCAACCTCACATCCGATCCGACACGTTCTCAAATTTGAAATAAGTCGCCACCATATCGAATAATGAACTCAAGATGGATTGGTTTTAGGTTAGGCTATAGTTTTCGAGCGAGCGCAGCGAGCGGGAGACGGCTAAGGGTGTGTCACAAACCAACGGTTTGGCATATACGGACATTGAAATATTCGCACCAGCCCGAAGAGCCGGAAGTCTTTATCCTATTGCCTACTGACAAATGTTTACAGTTTATGAATAGTTTCACATAAATTGTACTATTTCCACATACTACAGTGCAATGTGATGTCCGAAATGGCTGACAAAATTAGGTAATAACACGAAATATATGCAAGGCAATATAAGGTATATGTATAGCTTGGAAATTGTGATCGTTGCTCGCTCGCTCTGCTCGCTCGTTAAAATCTAGTCCAACCTCACAACCGATCAGACACGTTCGCAAATTCGAAATATGTCTCCACCATATCGAATAATGAACGCAAGATGGATTGGTTTTAGGTTCGGCTATAGCTTTCGAGCGAGCGCAGCGAGCGAGAGACGCGTAAAGGTGTGTCACAAACCAACGGTTTGGCATATACGGACATTGAAATATCGCATCAGCCCGATGAGCCGGAAGTCTTTATCCTACTGCCTACTGACAATTGTTTACAGTTTATGAATAGTTTCACATAAATAGTACTATTTCCACATACTACAGTGCAATGTGATGTCCGAAAAGGCTGACAAAATTAGGTAATAACACGAAACAAATGTAAGGCAATATAAGGTATATGTATAGCTTGGAAATTGTGATCGTTGCTCGCTCGCTCTGCTCGCTCGCAAAAATCTAGTCCGACCTCACAACCGATCCGACACGTTCGCAAATTCGAAATATGTCGCCGCCATATCGAATAATGAACGCAAGATGGATTGGTTTTAGGTTAGGCTATAGCTTTCGAGCGAGCACAGCGCGCGAGAGACGCGTAAAGGTGTGTCACAAAGCAACGGTTTGGCACATACCGACATTGACATATTCGTACCAGCCCGAGGAGCAAGATGTCTTTATCGAATTGCCTACTGACAAATGTTTAAAGTTTACCAATTGTTTCACATAAATAGTACTATTTGCACATAGTAAAGTACAATGTGATGTCAGAAATGGCTGACAAAATTAGGTAATAACTCGAAATATATGCAAGGCAATATAAGGTATATGTATAGCTTGGAAATGGTGACCGTTTGCTCGCTCGCTCCACTCGCTCGCAAAAATCTAGTCCAACCTCACAACCGACCGACACGTTCGCAAATTCGAAATATGTCGCCATATCGAATAATAAACGCAAGATGGATTGGTTTTAGGGTAGGCTATAGCATTCGAGCGAGCGCAGCGAGCGAGGGACGCGTAAAGGTGTGTCACAAACCAACGGTTTGGCACATGGGGACATTGAAATATTCGCACCAGCCCGAGGAGCCGGAATTCTTTATCCTATTGCCTACTGACAAATGTTTACAGTTTACCAATAGTTTCTCATAAATAGTACTACTTCCACATAGTAAAGTGCAATGTGATGTCAGAAGTGGCTGACAAAATTAGGTAATAACACAGAATATATGCAAGGCAATATAAGGTATATGTATAGCTTGGAAATGGTGATCGTTGCTCGCTCGCTCCACTCGCTCGCAAAAATCTAGTCCAACCTCACAACCGACACGACACGTTCGCAAACTCGAAATATGTCGCCACCATATCGAATAATGAACGCAAGATGGATTGGTTTTAGGTTAGGCTATAGTTTTCGAGCGAGCGCAGCGAGCGAGGGACGCGTAAAGGTGTGTCACAAACCAACGGTTTGGCACATACGGACATTGACATATTCGTACCAACCCGAGGAGCCAGATGTCTTTATCGAATTGCCTACAGACAAATGTTTAAAGTTTACCAATAGTTTCACATAAATAGTACTATTTGCACATAGTAAAGTACAATGTGATGTCAGAAATGGCTGACAAAATTAGGTAATAACACGAAATATATGCAAGGCAATATAATGTATATCTATAGCTTGGAAATTGTGATCGTTGCTCTCTCGCTCCGCTCGCTCGTAAAAATCTAGTCCAACCTCACAACCGATCCGACACGTTCGCAAATTCGAAATATGTCTCCACCATATCGAATAATGAACGCAAGATGAATTGGTTTTAGGTTAGGCTATAGTTTTCGAGCGAGCGCAGCGAGCGAGGGACGCGTAAAGGTGTGTCACAAACCAACGGTTTGGCACATGGGGACATTGAAATATTCGCACCAGCCCGAGGAGCCGGAATTCTTTATCCTATTGCCTACTGACAAATGTTTAGAGTTTACCAATAGTTTCACATAAATAGTACTACTTCCACATACTACAGTGCAATGTGATGTCCGAAATGGCTGACAAAATTAGGTAATAAAACGAAATATATGCAAGGCAATATAAGGTATATCTATAGCTTCGAAATTGTGATCGTTGCTCGCTCGCTCCACTCGCTCGCAAAAATCTAGTCCAACCTCACAACCGACCCGACACGTTCGCAAATTCGAAATATGTCGCCACCATATCGAATAATAAACGCAAGATGGATTGGTTTTAGGGTAGGCTATAGCATTCGAGCGAGCGCAGCGAGCGGGAGACGCGTAAAGGTGTGTCACAAACCAACGGTTTGGCACATACCGACATTGAAATATGCGCACCAGCTTGAGGAGCCAGATGTCTTTATCGAATTGCCTACTGACAAATGTTTACAGTTTATGAATAGTTTCACATAAATAGTACTATTTCCACATAGTAAAGTGCAATGTGATGTCAGAAATGGCTGACAAAATTAGGTAATAAAACGAAACATATGCAAGGCAATATAAGGTATATGTATAGCTTGGAAATTGTGATCGTTGCTCGCAGGCTCCGCTCGCTCGTAAATATTTAGTCCATCCTCACATCCGATCCGACACGTTCCCAAATTTGACATAAGTCGCCTCTATGTCGAATGACTAAAGCAAGAGGGATTGGTTTTAGGTTAGGTTATAGCTTTCGTGCGAGCACGGCGAACGAGGGACTCGGAGAGGTGTGTCACAATCCAACGGTTTGGCACATGGGGACATTGATCTTTCGCACCAGCCCGAGGAACCGGAAGTCTTTATCCTATTGCCTATTGACAAATGTTTACAGTTTGCCTATAGTTTCACATAAATAGTACTATTTGCACATAGTAAAGTGCAATGTGATGTCAGAAATGGCTGACAAAATTAGGTAATAACACGAAATATATGCAAGGCAATATAAGGTACATGTATAGCTTTGAAATTGTGATCGCTGCTCTCTCGCTCGGCTCGCTCGTAAATATTTAGTCCAACCTCACATCCGATCCGACACGTTCTCAAATTTGAAATAAGTCGCCACCATATCGAATAATGAACTCAAGATGGATTGGTTTTAGGTTAGGCTATAGTTTTCGAGCGAGCGCAGCGAGCGGGAGACGCGTAAGGGTGTGTCACAAACCAACGGTTTGGCATATACGGACATTGAAATATTCGCACCAGCCCGAAGAGCCGGAAGTCTTTATCCTATTGCCTACTGACAAATGTTTACAGTTTATGAATAGTTTCACATAAATAGTACTATTTCCACATACTACAGTGCAATGTGATGTCCGAAATGGCTGACAAAATTAGGTAATAACACGAAATATATGCAAGGCAATATAAGGTATATGTATAGCTTGGAAATTGTGATCGTTGCTCGCTCGCTCTGCTCGCTCGTTAAAATCTAGTCCAACCTCACAACCGATCAGACACGTTCGCAAATTCGAAATATGTCTCCACCATATCGAATAATGAACGCAAGATGGATTGGTTTTAGGTTCGGCTATAGCTTTCGAGCGAGCGCAGCGAGCGAGAGACGCGTAAAGGTGTGTCACAAACCAACCGTTTGGCATATACGGACATTGAAATATTCGCATCAGCCCGATGAGCCGGAAGTCTTTATCCTACTGCCTACTGACAATTGTTTACAGTTTATGAATAGTTTCACATAAATAGTACTATTTCCACATACTACAGTGCAATGTGATGTCCGAAAAGGCTGACAAAATTAGGTAATAACACGAAACAAATGTAAGGCAATATAAGGTATATGTATAGCTTGGAAATTGTGATCGTTGCTCGCTCGCTCTGCTCGCTCGCAAAAATCTAGTCCGACCTCACAACCGATCCGACACGTTCGCAAATTCGAAATATGTCGCCGCCATATCGAATAATGAACGCAAGATGGATTGGTTTTAGGTTAGGCTATAGCTTTCGAGCGAGCACAGCGCGCGAGAGACGCGTAAAGGTGTGTCACAAAGCAACGGTTTGGCACATACCGACATTGACATATTCGTACCAGCCCGAGGAGCAAGATGTCTTTATCGAATTGCCTACTGACAAATGTTTAAAGTTTACCAATTGTTTCACATAAATAGTACTATTTGCACATAGTAAAGTACAATGTGATGTCAGAAATGGCTGACAAAATTAGGTAATAACTCGAAATATATGCAAGGCAATATAAGGTATATGTATAGCTTGGAAATGGTGACCGTTGCTCGCTCGCTCCACTCGCTCGCAAAAATCTAGTCCAACCTCACAACCGACCCGACACGTTCGCAAATTCGAAATATGTCGCCATATCGAATAATAAACGCAAGATGGATTGGTTTTAGGGTAGGCTATAGCATTCGAGCGAGCGCAGCGAGCGAGGGACGCGTAAAGGTGTGTCACAAACCAACGGTTTGGCACATGGGGACATTGAAATATTCGCACCAGCCCGAGGAGCCGGAATTCTTTATCCTATTGCCTACTGACAAATGTTTACAGTTTACCAATAGTTTCTCATAAATAGTACTACTTCCACATAGTAAAGTGCAATGTGATGTCAGAAGTGGCTGACAAAATTAGGTAATAACACAGAATATATGCAAGGCAATATAAGGTATATGTATAGCTTGGAAATGGTGATCGTTGCTCGCTCGCTCCACTCGCTCGCAAAAATCTAGTCCAACCTCACAACCGACACGACACGTTCGCAAACTCGAAATATGTCGCCACCATATCGAATAATAAACGCAAGATGGATTGGTTTTAGGGTAGGCTATAGCATTCGAGCGAACGCAGCGAGCGGGAGACGCGTAAAGGTGTGTCACAAACCAACGGTTTGGCACATACGGACATTGAAATATTCGCACCAGCTCGAGGAGCCAGATGTCTTTATCGAATTGCCTACTGACAAATGTTTACAGTTTATGAATAGTTTCATATAAATAGTACTATTTCCACATAGTAAAGTGCAATGTGATGTCAGAAATGGCTGACAAAATTAGGTAATAAAACGAAATATATGCAAGGCAATATAAGGTATATGTATAGCTTGGAAATTGTGATCGTTGCTCGCAGGCTCCGCTCGCTCGTAAATATTTAGTCCATCCTCACATCCGATCCGACACGTTCCCAAATTTGACATAAGTCGTCTCTATGTCGAATGACTAAAGCAAGAGGGATTGGTTTTAGGTTAGGTTATAGCTTTCGTGCGAGCACGGCGGAGGAGGGACTCGGAGAGGTGTGTTCCAATCCAACGGTTTGGCACATACGGACATTGAAATATTCGCACCAGCCCGAGGAGCCGGAAGTCTTTATCGAATTGCCTCCTGACAAATGTTTACAGTTTATGAATAGTTTCACATAAATAGTACTATTTCCACATAGTAAAGTGCAATGTGATGTCAGAAATGGCTGACAAAATTAGGTAATAACACAAAATATATGCAAGGCAATATAAAGTACATGTATAGCTTTGAAATTGTGATCGCTGCTCTCTCGCACCGCTCGCTCGTAAATATTTAGTCCAACCTCACATCCGATCCGACACGTTCTCAAATTTGAAATAAGTCGCCACCATATCGAATAACGAACTCAAGATGGATTGGTTTTAGGTTAGGCTATAGTTTTCGAGCGAGCGCAGCGAGCGAGGGACGCGTAAAGGTGTGTCACAAACCAACGGTTTGGCACATACGGACATTGAAATATTCGCACCAGCCCGAGGAGCCGGAAGTCTTTATCGAATTGCCTCCTGACAAATGTTTACAGTTTATGAATAGTTTCACATAAATAGTACTATTTCCACATACTACAGTGCAATGTGATGTCCGAAATGGCTGACAAAATTAGGTAATAACACGAAATATATGCAAGGCAATATAAGGTATATGTATAGCTTGGAAATTGTGATCGTTGCTCGCTCGCTCTGCTCGCTCGTTAAAATCTAGTCCAACCTCACAACCGATCAGGCACGTTCGCAAATTCGAAATATGTCGCCACCATATCGAATAATAAACGCAAGATGGATTGGTTTTAGGGTAGGCTATAGCATTCGAGCGAGCGCAGCGAGCGGGAGACGCGTAAAGGTGTGTCACAAACCAACGGTTTGGCACATACCGACATTGAAATATTCGCACCAGCTTGAGGAGCCAGATGTCTTTATCGAATTGCCTACTGACAAATGTTTACAGTTTATGAATAGTTTCACATAAATAGTACTATTTCCACATAGTAAAGTGCAATGTGATGTCAGAAATGGCTGACAAAATTAGGTAATAAAACGAAACATATGCAAGGCAATATAAGGTATATGTATAGCTTGGAAATTGTGATCGTTGCTCGCAGGCTCCGCTCGCTCGTAAATATTTAGTCCATCCTCACATCCGATCCGACACGTTCCCAAATTTGAAATAAGTCGCCTCTATGTCGAATGACTAAAGCAAGAGGGATTGGTTTTAGGTTAGGTTATAGCTTTCGTGCGAGCACGGCGAACGAGGGACTCGGAGAGGTGTGTCACAATCCAACGGTTTGGCACATGGGGACATTGAAATATTCGCACCAGCCCGAGGAGCCGGAATTCTTTATCCTATTGCCTACTGACAAATGTTTACAGTTTACCAATAGTTTCTCATAAATAGTACTACTTCCACATAGTAAAGTGCAATGTGATGTCAGAAGTGGCTGACAAAATTAGGTAATAACACAGAATATATGCAAGGCAATATAAGGTATATGTATAGCTTGGAAATGGTGATCGTTGCTCGCTCGCTCCACTCTCTCGCAAAAATCTAGTCCAACCTCACAACCGACCCGACACGTTCGCAAACTCGAAATATGTCGCCACCATATCGAATAATAAACGCAAGATGGATTGGTTTTAGGGTAGGCTATAGCATTCGAGCGAACGCAGCGAGCGGGAGACGCGTAAAGGTGTGTCACAAACCAACGGTTTGGCACATACGGACATTGAAATATTCGCACCAGCTCGAGGAGCCAGATGTCTTTATCGAATTGCCTACTGACAAATGTTTACAGTTTATGAATAGTTTCACATAAATAGTACTATTTCCACATAGTAAAGTGCAATGTGATGTCAGAAATGGCTGACAAAACTAGGTAATAACACGAAATATATGCAAGGCAATATAAGGTATATGTATAGCTTGGAAATTGTGATCGTTGCTCGCTCGCTCCGCTCGCTCGTAAAAATCTAGTCCAACCTCACAACCGATGCGACACGTTCGCAAATTTGAAATAAGTCGCCTCTATGTCGAATGACTAAAGCAAGAGGGATTGGTTTTAGGTCAGGTTATAGCTTTCGTGCGAGCACGGCGAACGAGGGACTCGGAGAGGTGTGTCACAATCCAACGGTTTGGCACATGGGGACATTGATCTTTCGCACCAGCCCGAGGAACCGGAAGTCTTTATCCTATTGCCTATTGACACATGTTTACAGTTTACCTATAGTTTCACATAAATAGTACTATTTGCACATAGTAAAGTGCAATGTGATGTCAGAAATGGCTGACAAAATTAGGTAATAACACGAAATATATGCAAGGCAATATAAGGTACATGTATAGCTTTGAAATTGTGATCGCTGCTCTCTCGCTCCGCTCGCTCGTAAATATTTAGTCCAACCTCACATCCGATCCGACACGTTCTCAAATTTGAAATAAGTCGCCACCATATCGAATAATGAACTCAAGATGGATTGGTTTTAGGTTAGGCTATAGTTTTCGAGCGAGCGCAGCGAGCGAGGGACGCGTAAAGGTGTGTCACAAACCAACGGTTTGGCACATACGGACATTGAAATATTCGCACCAGCCCGAGGAGCCGGAAGTCTTTATCGAATTGCCTCCTGACAAATGTTTACAGTTTATGAATAGTTTCACATAAATAGTACTATTTCCACATAGTAAAGTGCAATGTGATGTCAGAAATGGCTGACAAAATTAGGTAATAACACGAAATATATGCAAGGCAATATAAGGTATATGTATAGCTTGGAAATTGTGATCGTTGCTCGCTCGCTCCGCTCGCTCGTAAAAATCTAGTCCAACCTCACAACCGATGCGACACGTTCCCAAATTTGAAATAAGTCGCCACCATATCGAATAATGAACTCAAGATGGATTGGTTTTAGGTTAGGCTATAGTCTTCGAGCGAGCGCAGCGAGCGAGTGACGCGTAAAGGTGTGTCATAAACCAACGGTTTGGCACATACGGACATTGAAATATTCGCACCAGCCCGAGGAGCCGGAAGACTTTATCGAATTGCCTCCTGACAAATGTTTACAGTTTATGAATAGTTTCACATAAATAGTACTATTTCCACATAGTAAAGTGCAATGTGATGTCAGAAATGGCTGACAAAATTAGGTAATAACACGAAATATATGCAAGGCAATATAAGGTGTATGTATAGCTTGGAAATTGTGATCGTTGCTCGCTCGCTCCGCTCGCTCGTAAAAATCTAGTCCAACCTCACAACCGATGCGACACGTTCGCAAATTTGAAATAAGTCGCCTCTATGTCGAATGACTAAAGCAAGAGGGATTGGTTTTAGGTTAGGTTATAGCTTTCGTGCGAGCACGGCGAACGAGGGACTCGGAGAGGTGTGTCGCAATCCAACGGTTTGGCACATGGGGACATTGATCTTTCGCACCAGCCCGAGGAACCGTAAGTCTTTATCCTATTGCCTATTGACAAATGTTTACAGTTTACCTATAGTTTCACATAAATAGTACTATTTGCACATAGTAAAGTGCAATGTGATGTCAGAAATGGCTGACAAAATTAGGTAATAACACGAAATATATGCAAGGCAATATAAAGTACATGTATAGCTTTGAAATTGTGATCGCTGCTCTCTCGCTCCGCTCGCTCGTAAATATTTAGTCCAACCTCACATCCGATCCGACACGTTCTCAAATTTGAAATAAGTCGCCACCATATCGAATAATGAACTCAAGATGGATTGGTTTTAGGTTAGGCTATAGTTTTCGAGCGAGCGCAGCGAGCGAGGGACGCGTAAAGGTGTGTCACAAACCAACGGTTTGGCACATACGGACATTGAAATATTCGCACCAGCCCGAGGAGCCGGAAGTCTTTATCGAATTGCCTCCTGACAAATGTTTACAGTTTATGAATAGTTTCACATAAATAGTACTATTTCCACATAGTAAAGTGCAATGTGATGTCAGAAATGGCTGAAAAAAATGGGTAATAACACGAAATATATGCAAGGCAATATAAGGTATATGTATAGCTTGGAAATTGTCACTGTTGCTCGCTCGCTCCGCTTGCTCGTAAAAATCTAGTCCAACCTCACAAGCGATCCGACACGTCCGCAAATTCGAAATATGTCTCCACCATATCGAATAATGAACGCAACATGGATTGGCTTTAGGTTAGGCTATAGTTTTCGAGCGAGCGCAGCGAGCGAGGGACGCGTAAAGGTGTGTCACAAACCAACGGTTTGGCACATGGGGACATTGAAATATTCGCACCAGCCCGAGGAGCCGGAAGTCTTTATCGAATTACCTCCTGACAAATGTCTACAGTTTATGAATATTTTCACATAAATAGTACTATTTCCACATAGTAAAGTGCAATGTAATGTCAGAAATGGCTGACAAAATTAGGTAATAACACGAAATATATGCAAGGCAATATAAGGTACATGTATAGCTTTGAAATTGTGATCGCTGCTCTCTCGCTCCGCTCGCTCGTAAATATTTAGTCCAACCTCACATCCGATCCGACACGTTCGCAAATTTGAAATAAGTCGCCACCATATCGAATAATGAACTCAAGATGGATTGGTTTTAGGTTAGGCTATAGTTTTCGAGCGAGCGCAGCGAGCGAGGGACGCGTAAAGGTGTGTCACAAACCAACGGTTTGGCACATACGGACATTGAAATATTCGCACCAGCCCGAGGAGCCGGAAGTCTTTATCGAATTACCTCCTGACAAATGTCTACAGTTTATGAATATTTTCACATAAATAGTACTATTTCCACATAGTAAAGTGCAATGTGATGTCAGAAATGGCTGACAAAATTAGGTAATAACACGAAATATATGCAAGGCAATATAAGGTATATGTATAGCTTGGAAATTTTGATCGTTGCTCGCTCGCTCCGCTCGCTAAAAAAATCTAGTCCAACCTCTCAACCGATGCGACACGTTCCCAAATTTGAAATAAGTCGCCACCATATCGAATAATGAACTCAAGATGGATTGGTTTTAGGTTAGGCTATAGCATTCGAGCGAGCGCAGCGAGCGGGAGACGCGTAAAGGTGTGTCACAAACCAACGGTTTGGCACATACGGACATTGAAATATTCGCACCAGCTCGAGGAGCCAGATGTCTTTATCGAATTGCCTACTGACAAATGTTTACAGTTTATGAATAGTTTCACATAAATAGTACTATTTCCACATAGTAAAGTGCAATGTGATGTCAGAAATGGCTGACAAAATTAGGTAATAAAACGAAAAATATACAAGGCAATATAAGGTATATGTATAGCTTGGAAATTGTGATCGTTGCTCGCAGGCTCCGCTCGCTCGAAAATATTTAGTCCATCCTCACATCCGATCCGACACGTTCCCAAATTTGACATAAGTCGCCTCTATGTCGAATGACTAAAGCAAGAGGGATTGGTTTTAGGTTAGGTTATAGCTTTCGTGCGAGCACGGCGAACGAGGGACTCGGAGAGGTGTGTCACAATCCAACGGTTTGGCACATGGGGACATTGATCTTTCACACCAGCCCGAGGAACCGGAAGTCTTTATCCTATTGCCTATTGACAAATGTTTACAGTTTACCTATAGTTTCACATAAATAGTACTATTTGCACATAGTAAAGTGCAATGTGATGTCAGAAATGGCTGACAAAATTAGGTAATAACACGGAATACATGCAAGGCAATATAAGGTATATGTATAGCTTGGAAATTGTGATCGTTGCTCGCTCGCTCCGCTCGCTCCTAAAAATCTAGTCCAACCTCACAACCGATGCGACACGTTCCCAAATTTGAAATAAGTCGCCACCATATCGAATAATGAACTCAAGATGGATTGGTTTTAGGTTAGGCTATAGTTTTCGAGCGAGCGCAGCGAGCGAGGGACGCGTAAAGGTGTGTCACAAACCAACGGTTTGGCACATACGGACATTGAAATATTCGCATCAGCCCGAGGAGCCGGAAGTCTTTATCCTATTGCCTACTGACAAATGTTTACAGTTTATGAATAGTTTCACATAAATAGTACTATTCCCACATACTACAGTGCAATGTGATGTCCGAAAAGGCTGACAAAATTAGGTAATATCACGAAACAAATGCAAGGCAATATAAGGTATGTGTATAGCTTGGAAATTGTGATCGTTGCTCGCTCGCTCCACTCGCTCGCAAAAATCTAGTCCAACCTCACAACCGATCCGACACGTTCGCAAATTCGAAATATGTCGCCACCATATCGAATAATGAACGCAAGATGGATTGGTTTTAGGTTAGGCTATAGCTTTCGAGCGAGCACAGCGAGCGAGAGACGCGTAAAGGTGTGTCACAAAGCAACGGTTTGACACATACGGACATTGAAATATTCGTACCACCCCGAGGAGCCAGATGTCTTTATCGAATTGCCTACTGGCAAATGTTTACAGTTTACCAATAGTTTCACATAAATAGTACTATTTCCACATAGTAAAGTGCAATGTGATGTCAGAAATGGCTGACAAAATTAGGTAATAACACGAAATATATGCAAGGCAATATAAGGTATATGTATAGCTTGGAAATTGTGATCGTTGCTCGCTCGCTCCGCTCTCTCGTAAAAATCTAGTCCAACCTCACAACCGATGCGACACGTTCGCAAATTTGAAATAAGTCGCCACCATATCGAATAATGAACGCAAGATGGATTGGTTTTAGGTTGGGCAATAGTTTTCGAGCGAGAGCAGCGAGCGAGGGACGCGCAAAGGTGTGTCACAAACCAACGGTTTGGCACATACGGACATTGAAATATTCGCATCAGCCCGAGGAGCCGGAAGTCTTTATCCTATTGCCTACTGACAAATGTTTACAGTTTATGAATAGTTTCACATAAATAGTACTATTCCCACATACTACAGTGCAATGTGATGTCCGAAAAGGCTGACAAAATTAGGTAATATCACGAAACAAATGCAAGGCAATATAAGGTATATGTATAGCTTGGAAATTGTGATCGTTGCTCGCTCGCTCCACTCGCTCGCAAAAATCTAGTCCAACCTCACAACCGATCCGACACGTTCGCAAATTCGAAATATGTCGCCACCATATCGAATAATGAACGCAAGATGGATTGGTTTTAGGTTAGGCTATAGCTTTCGAGCGAGCACAGCGAGCGAGAGACGCGTAAAGGTGTGTCACAAAGCAACGGTTTGACACATACGGACATTGAAATATTCGTACCACCCCGAGGAGCCAGATGTCTTTATCGAATTGCCTACTGGCAAATGTTTACAGTTTACCAATAGTTTCACATAAATAGTACTATTTCCACATAGTAAAGTGCAATGTGATGTCAGAAATGGCTGACAAAATTAGGTAATAACACGAAATATATGCAAGGCAATATAAGGTATATGTATAGCTTGGAAATTGTGATCGTTGCTCGCTCGCTCCGCTCTCTCGTAAAAATCTAGTCCAACCTCACAACCGATGCGACACGTTCGCAAATTTGAAATAAGTCGCCACCATATCGAATAATGAACGCAAGATGGATTGGTTTTAGGTTAGGCTATAGCTTTCGAGCGAGCACAGCGAGCGAGAGACGCGTAAAGGTGTGTCACAAACCAACGGTTAGGCACATACGGACATTGAAATATTCGCACCAGCCCGAGGAGCCGGAAGTCTTTACCGAATTGCCTCCTGACAAATGTTTACAGTTTGAATAGTTTCACATAAATAGTACTATTTCCACATAGTAAAGTGCAATGTGATGTCAGAAATGGCTGACGAAATTAGGTAATAACACGAAATATATGCAAGGCAATATAAGGTATATGTATAGCTTGGAAATTTTGATCGTTGCTCGCTCGCAACGCTCGCTAAAAAAATCTAGTCAACCTCTCAACCGATGCGACACGTTCCCAAAATTTGAAATAAGTCGCCACCATATCGAATAATGAACGCAAGATGGATTGGTTTTAGGTTGGGCAATAGTTTTCGAGCGAGCGCAGCGAGCGAGGGACGCGTAAAGGTGTGTCACGAACCAACGGTTTGGCACATACGGACATTGAAATATTCGCACCAGCCCGAGGAGCCGGAAGTCTTTATCGAATTGCCTACTGACAAATGTTTACAGTTTATGAATAGTTTCACCATAAATAGTACTATTTCCACATAGTAAAGTGCAATGTGATGTCAGAAATGGCAGAAAAAATTAGGTAATAACACGAAATATATGCAAGGCAATATAAGGTATATGTATAGCTTGGAAATTGTCACCGTTGCTCGCTCGCTCCGCTTGCTCGTAAAAATCTAGTCAACCTCACAAGCGATCCGACACGTTCGAAAATTCGAAATATGTCGCCACCATATCGAATAATGAACATAACATGGATTGGCTTTAGGTTAGGCTATAGTTTTCGAGCGAGCGCAGCGAGCGATGGACGCGTAAAGGTGTGTCACAAACCAACGGTTTGGCACATGGGGACATTGAAATATTCGCACCAGCCCGAGGAGCCGGAATTCTTTATCCTATTGCCTACTGACAAATGTTTACAGTTTACCAATAGTTTCACATAAATAGTACTATTTCCACATACTACAGTGCAATGTGATGTCAGAAATGGCTGACAAAATTAGGTAATAATACGAAATATATGCAAGGCAATATAAGGTATATGTATAGCTTGGAAATTGTCACCGTTGCTCGCTCGCTCCCGCTTGCTCGTAAAAATCTAGTCCAACCTCACAACCGACCCGACACGTTCGCCAAATTCGAAATATGTCGCCACCATATCGAATAATAAACGCAAGATGGATTGGTTTTAGGGTAGGCTATAGCATTCGAGCGAGCGCAGCGAGCGGGAGACGCGTAAAGGTGTGTCACAAACCAACGGTTTGGCACATACGGACATTGAAATATTCGCACCAGCTCGAGGAGCCAGATGTCTTTATCGAATTGCCTACTGACAAATGTTTACAGTTTATGAATAGTTTCACATAAATAGTACTATTTCCACATAGTAAAGTGCAATGTGATGTCAGAAATGGCTGACAAAATTAGGTAATAACACGAAATATATGCAAGGCAATATAAGGTATATGTATAGCTTGGAAATTGTGATCGTTGGCTCGCTCGCTCCGCTCGCTCGTAAAAATCTAGTCCAACCTCACAAACCGATGCGACACGTTCCCAAATTTGAATAAGTCGCCACCATATCGAATAATGAACTCAAGATGGATTGGTTTTAGGTTAGGCTATAGTTTATCGAGCGAGCGCAGCGAGCGAGGGACGCGTAAAGGTGTGTCACAAAACCAACGGTTTGGCACATACGGACATTGAAATATTCGCACCAGCCCGAGGAGCCGGAAGTCTTTATCGAATTGCCTCCTGACAAATGTTTAGAGTTTATGAATAGTTTCACATAAATAGTACTATTTCCACATAGTAAAGTGCAATGTGATGTCAGAAATGGCTGACAAAATTAGGTAATAACACGAAATATATGCAAGGCAATATAAGGTATATGTATAGCTTGGAAATTGTGATCGTTGCTCGCTCGCTCCGCTCGCTCGTAAAAATCTAGTCCAACCTCACAACCGATGCGACACAATTCGCAAATTTGAAATAAGTCGCCACCATATCGAATAATGAACGCAAGATGGATTGGTTTTAGGTTGGGCAATAGTTTTCGAGCGAGAGCAGCGAGCGAGGGACGCGCAAAGGTGTGTCACAAACCAACGGTTTGGCACATACGGACATTGAAATATTCGCATCAGCCCGAGGAGCCGGAAGTCTTTATCCTATTGCCTACTGACAAATGTTTACAGTTTGTGAATAGTTTCACATAAATAGTACTATTCCCACATACCACAGTGCAATGTGATGTCCGAAAAGGCTGACAAAATTAGGTAATAACACGAAACAAATGCAAGGCAATATAAGGTATATGTATAGCTTGGAAATTGTGATCGTTGCTCGCTCGCTCCACTCGCTCGCAAAAATCTAGTCCAACCTCACAACCGATCCGACACGTTCGCAAATTCGAAATATGTCGCCACCATATCGAATAATGAACGCAAGATGGATTGGTTTTAGGTTAGGCTATAGCTTTCGAGCGAGCACAGCGAGCGAGAGACGCGTAAAGGTGTGTCACAAAGGAACGGTCTGACACATACGGACATTGAAATATTCGTACCAGCCCGAGGAGCCAGATGTCTTTATCGAATTGCCTACTGACAAATGTTTACAGTTTACCAATAGTTTCACATAAATAGTACTATTTCCACATAGTAAAGTGCAATGTGATGTCAGAAATGGCTGACAAAATTAGGTAATAAAACGAAATATATGCAAGGCAATATAAGGTATATGTATAGCTTGGAAATTGTGATCGTTGCTCGCAGGCTCCGCTCGCTCGTAAATATTTAGTCCATCCTCACATCCGATCCGACACGTTCCCAAATTTGACATAAGTCGCCTCTATGTCGAATGACTAAAGCAAGAGGGATTGGTTTTAGGTTAGGTTATAGCTTTCGTGCGAGCACGGCGAACGAGGGACTCGGAGAGGTGTGTGGCAATCCAACGGTTTGGCACATGGGGACATTGATCTTTCGCACCAGCCCGAGGAACCGTAAGTCTTTATCCTATTGCCTATTGACAAATGTTTACAGTTTACCTATAGTTTCACATAAATAGTACTATTTGCACACAGTAAAGTGCAATGTGATGTCAGAAATGGCTGACAAAATTAGGTAATAACACGAAATATATGCAAGGCAATATAAGGTGCATGTATAGCTTTGAAATTGTGATCGCTGCTCTCTCGCTCCGCTCGCTCGTAAATATTTAGTCCAACCTCACATCCGATCCGACACGTTCTCAAATTTGGAATAAGTCGCCACCATATCGAATAATGAACTCAAGATGGATTGGTTTTAGGTTAGGCTATAGTTTTCGAGCGAGCGCAGCGAGCGAGGGACGCGTAAAGGTGTGTCACAAACCAACGGTTTGGCACATACGGACATTGAAATATTCGCACCAGCCCGAGGAGCCAGAAGTCTTTATCGAATTGCCTCCTGACAAATGTTTACAGTTTATGAATAGTTTCACATAATAGTACTATTTCCACATAGTAAAGTGCAATGTGATGTCAGAAATGGCTGAAAAAATTAGGTAATAAAACGAAATATATGCAAGGCAATATAAGGTATATGTATAGCTTGGAAATTGTCACCGTTGCTCGCTCGCTCAGCTTGCTCGTAAAAATCTAGTCCAACCTCACAAGCGATCCGACACGTCCGCAAATTCGAAATATGTCGCCACCATATCGAATAATAAACGGAAGATGGATTGGTTTTAGGGTAGGCTATAGCATTCGAGCGAGCGCAGCGAGCGGGAGACGCGTAAAGGTGTGTCACAAACCAACGGTTTGGCACATACGGACATTGAAATATTCGCACCAGCTCGATGAGCCAGATGTCTTTATCGAATTGCCTACTGACAAATGTTTACAGTTTATGAATAGTTTCACATAAATAGTACTATTTCCACATAGTAAAGTGCAATGTGATGTCAGAAATGGCTGACAAAATTAGGTAATAAAACGAAATATATGCAAGGCAATATAAGGTATATGTATAGCTTGGAAATTGTGATCGTTGCTCGCTGGCTCCGCTCGCTCGTAAATATTTAGTCCATCCTCACATCCGATCCGACACGTTCCCAAATTTGACATAAGTCGCCTCTATGTCGAATGACTAAAGCAAGAGGGATTGGTTTTAGGTTAGGTTATAGCTTTCGTGCGAGCACGGCGAACGAGGGACTCGGAGAGGTGTGTCACAATCCAACGGTTTGGCACATGGGGACATTGATCTTTCACACCAGCCCGAGGAACCGGAAGTCTTTATCCTATTGCCTATTGACAAATGTTTACAGTTTACCTATAGTTTCACATAAATAGTACTATTTGCACATAGTAAAGTGCAATGTGATGTCAGAAATGGCTGACAAAATTAGGTAATAACACGAAATATATGCAAGGCAATATAAGGTATATGTATAGCTTGGAAATTGTGATCGTTGCTCGCTCGCTCCGCTCGCTCGTAAAAATCTAGTCCAACCTCACAACCGATGCGACACGTTCGCAAATTTGAAATAAGTCGCCACCATATCGAATAATGAACGCAAGATGGATTGGTTTTAGGTTGGGCAATAGTTTTCGAGCGAGAGCAGCGAGCGAGGGACGCGCAAAGGTGTGTCACAAACCAACGGTTTGGCACATACGGACATTGAAATATTCGCATCAGCCCGAGGAGCCGGAAGTCTTTATCCTATTGCCTACTGACAAATGTTTACAGTTTATGAATAGTTTCACATAAATAGTACTATTCCCACATACTACAGTGCAATGTGATGTCAGAAATGGCTGACAAAATTAGGTAATAACACGAAACAAATGCAAGGCAATATAAGGTATATGTATAGCTTGGAAATGTGATCTGTTATTCGCTCGCTCCGCTCGCTCGTAAAAATCTAGTCCAACCTCACAACCGATGCGACACGTTCGCAAATTCGAAATATGTCGCCACCATATCGATTACTGAACGCAAGATGTATGGTTTTAGGTTAGGCTATAGCTTTCGAGCGAGCGCAGCGAGCGAGAGACGCGTAAAGGCGTGTCACAAACCAACGGTTTGGCACATACGGATATTGAAACATTCGCACCAGCCCGAGGAGCCGGAAGTCTTTATCGAATTGCCTACTGACAAATGTTTACAGTTTATGAATAGTTTCACATAAATAGTACTATTTCCACATAGTAAAGTGCAATTTGATGTCAGAAATGGCTGACAAAATTAGGTAATAACACGAAATATATGCGAGGCAATATAAGGTATATGTATAGCTTGGAAATTGTGATCGTTGCTCGCTCGCTCCGCTCGCTCGTAAAAATCTAGTCCAACTCACAACCGATGCGACACGTTCGCAAATTCGAAATATGTCACCACCATATCGAATACTGAACGCAAGATGGATTGGTTTTAGGTTAAGCTATAGCTTTCGAGCGAGCGTAGCGAGCGAGAGACGCGTAAAGTTGTGTCACAAACCAACGGTTTGGCAAATACGGACATTGAAATATTCGCACCAGCCCGAGGAGCCGGAAGTCTTTATCGAATTGCCTACTGACAAATGTTTACAGTTTATGAATAGTTTCACATAAATAGTACTAGTTCCACATAGTAAAGTGCAATGTGATGTCAGAAATGGCTGACAAAATTAGGTAATAACACGAAACAAATGCAATGCAATATAAGGTATATGTATAGCTTGAAATGATGACCGTTATTCGCTCGCTCCGCTCGCTCGTAAAAATCTAGTCCAACCTCACAACCGATGCGACACGTTCGCAAATTCGAAATATGTCGCCACCATATCGATAACTGAACGCAAGATGTATGGTTTTAGGTTAGGCTATAGCTTTCGAGCGAGCGCAGCGAGCGAGAGACGCGTAAAGGTGTGTCACAAACCAACGGTTTGGCACATACGGACATTGAAATATTCGCACCAGCCCGAGGAGCCGGAAGTCTTTATCGAATTGCCTACTGACAAATGTTTACAGTTTATGAATAGTTTCACATAAATAGTACTATTTCCACATAGTAAAGTGCAATGTGATGTCAGAAATGGCTGACCAAAATTAGGTAATAACACGAAACAAATGCAATGCAATATAAGGTATATGTATAGCTTGGAAATGATGACCGTTATTCGCTCGCTCCGCTCGCTCGTAAAAATCTATTCAACCTCACAACCGATCCGACACGTTCGCAAATTCGATGTATGTCGGCACCATATCGAATAATGAACGCAAGATGGCTTGGTTTTAGGTTAAGCTATAGCTTTCGAGCGAGCGTAGCGAGCGAGAGACCTGTAAAGGTGTGTCACAAACCAACGGTTTGGCACATACGGACATTGAAATATTCGCACCAGCCCGAGGAGCCGGAAGTCTTTATCGAATTGCCTACTGACAAATGTTTACAGTTTATGAATAGTTTCACATAAATAGTACTATTTCCACATAGTAAAGTGCAATGTGATGTCAGAAATGGCTGACAATATTAGGTAATATCACGAAATATATGCAAGGCAATATAAGGTATATGTATCGCTTGGAAATTGTAATCGTTGCTCGCTCGCTCCGCTCGCTCGTAAAAATCTAGTCCAACCTCACAACCGATGCGACACGTTCGCAAATTCGAAATATGTCACCACCATATCGATTACTGAACGCAAGATGTATGGTTTTATGTTAGGCTATAGCTTTCGAGCGAGCGCAGCGAGCGAGAGACGCGTAAAGGTGTGTCACAAACCAACGGTTTGGCACATACGGACATTGAAATATTCGCACCAGCCCGAGGAGCCGGAAGTCCTTTATCGAATTGCCTACTGACAAATGTTTACAGTTTATGAATAGTTTCACATAAATAGTACTATTTCCACATACTACAGTGCAATGTGATGTCCGAAATGGCTGACAAAATTAGGTAATAAAACGAAACAAATGCAATGCAATATAAAGTATATGTATAGCTTGGAAATGATGACTGTTATTCGCTCGCTCCGCTCGCTCGTAAAAATCTAGTCCAACCTCACAACCGATGCGACACGTTCGCAAATTCGAAATATGTCACCACCATATCGAATACTGAACGCAAGATGGATTGGTTTTAGGTTAAGCTATAGCTTTCGAGCGAGCGTAGCGAGCGAGAGACGCGTAAAGTTGTGTCCACAAACCAACGGTTTGGCAAATACGGACATTGAAATATTCGCACCAGCCCGAGGAGCCGGAAGTCTTTATCGAATTGCCTACTGACAAATGTTTACAGTTTATGAATAGTTTCACATAAATAGTACTATCTCCACATAGTAAAGTGCAATGTGATGTCAGAAATGGCTGACAAAATTAGGTAATAACACGAAACAAATGCAATGCAATATAAGGTATATGTATAGCTTGGAAATGATGACCGTTATTCGCTCGCTCCGCTCGCTCGTAAAAATCTAGTCCAACCTCACAACCGATGCGACACGTTCGCAAATTCGAAATATGTCGCCACCATATCGAATAATGAACGCAAGATGGCTTGGTTTTAGGTTAAGCTATAGCTTTCGAGCGAGCGTAGCGAGCGAGAGACCTGTAAAGGTGTGTCACAAACCAACGGTTTGGCACATATGGACATTGAAATATTCGCACCAGCCCGAGGAGCCGGAAGTCTTTATCGAATTGCCTGCTGACAAATGTTTACAGTTTATGAATAGTTTCACATAAATAGTACTATTTCCACATAGTAAAGTGCAATGTGATGTCAGAAATGGCTGACAAAATTAGGTAATAACACGAAATATATGCGAGGCAATATAAGGTATATGTATAGCTTGGAAATTGAGATCGTCGCTCGCTCGCTCCGCTCGCTCGTAAAAATCTAGTCCAACCTCACAACCGATGCGACACGTTCGCAAATTCGAAATATGTCACCACCATATCGAATACTGAACGCAAGATGGATTGGTTTTAGGTTAAGCTATAGCTTTCGAGCGAGCGTAGCGAGCGAGAGACGTGTAAAGGTGTGTCACAAACCAACGGTTTGGCACATACGGACATTGAAATATTCGCACCAGCCCGAGGAGCCGGAAGTCTTTATCGAATTGCCTACTGACAAATGTTTACAGTTTATGAATAGTTTCACATAACTAGTACTATTTCCACATAGTAAAGTGCAATGTGATGTCAGAAATGGCTGACAAAATTAGGTAATATCACGAAATATATGCAAGGCAATATAAGGTATATGTATAGCTTGGAAATTGTAATCGTTGCTCGCTCGCTCCGCTGGCTCGTAAAAATCTAGTCCAACCTCACAACCGATGCGACACGTTCGCAAATTCGAAATATGTCGCCACCATATCGATTACTGAACGCAAGATGTATGTTTTTAGGTTAGGCTATAGCTTTCGAGCGAGCGCAGCGAGCGAGAGACGCGTAAAGGTGTGTCACTAAGCAACGGTTTGGCACATACGGACATTGAAATATTCGCACCAGCCCGAGGAGCCGGAAGTCATTATCGAATTGCCTACTGACAAATGTTTACAGTTTATGAATAGTTTCACATAAATAGTACTATTTCCACATACTACAGTGCAATGTGATGTCCGAAATGGCTGACAAAATTAGGTAATAACACGAAACAAATGCAATGCAATATAAGGTATATGTATAGCTTGGAAATGATGACCGTTATTCGCTCGCTCCGCTCGCTCGTAAAAATCTAGTCCAACCTCACAACCGATGCGACACGTCGCAAATTCGAAATATGTCACCACCATATCGAATACTGAACGCAAGATGGATTGGTTTTAGGTTAAGCTATAGCTTTCGAGCGAGCGTAGCGAGCGAGAGACGCGTAAAGGTGTGTCACAAACCAACGGTTTGGCAAATACGGACATTGAAATATTCGCACCAGCCCGAGGAGCCGGAAGTCTTTACCGAATTGCCTGCTGACAAATGTTTACAGTTTATGAATAGTTTCACATAAATAGTACTATCTCCACATAGTAAGGTGCAATTTGATGTCAGAAATGGCTGACAAAATTAGGTAATAACACGAAATATTTGCAAGGCAATATAAGGTATATGTATAGCTTGGAAATTGTGATCGTTGCTCGCTCGCTCCGCTCGCTCGTAAAAATCTAGTCCAACCTCACAACCGATGCAACCACGTTCGCAAATTCGAAATATGTCACCACCATATCGATTACTGAACGCAAGATGTATGGTTTTAGGTTAGGCTATAGCTTTCGAGCGAGCGCAGCGAGCGAGAGACGCGTAAAGGTGTGTCACAAACCAACGGTTTGCACATACGGATATTGAAATATTCGCACTAGCCCGAGGAGCCGGAAGTCTTTATCGAATTGCCTACTGACAAATGTTTACAGTTTATGAATAGTTTCACATAAATAGTACTATTTCCACATAGTAAAGGGCAATGTGATGTCAGAAATGGCTGACAAAATTAGGTAATAACACGAAATATATGCGAGGCAATATAAGGTATATGTATAGCTTGGAAATTGTGATCGTCGCTCGCTCGCTCCGCTCGCTCGTAAAAATCTAGTCCAACCTCACAACCGATGCGACACGTTCGCAAATTCGAAATATGTCACCACCATATCGAATACTGAAGGCAAGATGGATTGGTTTTAGGTTAAGCTATAGCTTTCGAGCGAGCGTAGCGAGCGAGAGACGTGTAAAGGTGTGTCACAAACCAACGGTTTGGCACATACGGACATTGAAATATTCGCACCAGCCCGAGGAGCCGGAAGTCTTTATCGAATTGCCTACTGACAAATGTTTACAGTTTATGAATAGTTTCACATAAATAGTACTATTTCCACATACTACAGTGCAATGTGATGTCCGAAATTGCTGACAAAATTAGGTAATAACACGACACAAATGCAATGCAATATAAGGTATATGTATAGCTTGGAAATTGTCACCGTAGCTCGCTCGCTCCGCTCGCTCGTAAAAATCTAGTCCAACCTCACAACCGATGCGACACGTTCGCAAATTCGAAATATGTCGCCACCATATCGATTACTGAACGCAAGATGTATGGTTTTAGGTTAGGCTATAGCTTTCGAGCGAGCGCAGCGAGCGAGAGACGCGTAAAGGTGTGTCACAACCAACGGTTTGGCACATACGGACATTGAAATATTCGCACCAGCCCGAGGAGCCGGAAGTCTTTATCGAATTGCCTACTGACAAATGTTTACAGTTTATGAATAGTTTCACATAAATAGTACTATTTCCACATAGTAAAGTGCAATGTGATGTCAGAAATGGCTGACAAAATTAGGTAATAACACGAAATATATGCAAGGCAATATAAGGTATATGTATAGCTTGGAAATTGTGATCGTTGCTCGCTCGCTCCGCTCGCTCGTAAAAATCTAGTCCAACCTCACAACCGATGCGACACGTTCGCAAATTCGAAATATGTCGCCACCATATCGATTACTGAACGCAAGATGTATGGTTTTAGGTTAGGCTATAGCTTTCGAGCGAGCGCAGCGAGCGAGAGACGCGTAAAGGCGTGTCACAAACCAACGGTTTGGCACATACGGATATTGAAATATTCGCACCAGCCCGAGGAGCCGGAAGTCTTTATCGAATTGCCTACTGACAAATGTTTACAGTTTATGAATAGTTTCACATAAATAGTACTATTTCCACATAGTAAAGTGCAATTTGATGTCAGAAATGGCTGACAAAATTAGGTAATAACACGAAATATATGCGAGGCAATATAAGGTATATGTATAGCTTGGAAACTGTGATCGTTGCTCGCTCGCTCCGCTCGCTCGTAAAAACCTAGTCCAACCTCACAACCGATGCGACACGTTCGCAACTTCGAAATATGTCACCACCATATCGAATACTGAACGCAAGATGGATTGGTTTCAGGTTAAGCTATAGCTTCGAGCGAGCGTAGCGAGCGAGAGTTGCGTAAAGGTGTGTCACAAACCAACGGTTTGGCAAATACGGACATTGAATATTCGCACCAGCCCGAGGAGCCGGAAGTCTTTATCGAATTGCCTACTGACAAATGTTTACAGTTTATGAATAGTTTTCACATAAATAATACTATTTCCACATAGTAAAGTGCAATGTGATGTCAGAAATGGCTGACAAAATTAGGTAATAACACGAAAACAAATGCAATGCAATATAAGGTATATGTATGGCTTGGAAATGATGACCGTTATTCGCTCGCTCCGCTCGCTCGTAAAAATCTAGTCCAACCTCACAACCGCTCCGACACGTTCGCAAATTCGATATATGTCGCCACCATATCGAATAATGAACGCAAGATGGCTTGGTTTTAGGTTAAGCTATAGCGTTCGAGCGAGCGTAGCGAGCGAGAGTCGTGTAAAGGTGTGTCACAAACCAACGGTTTGGCACATACGGACATTGAAATATTCGCACCAGCCCGAGGAGCCGGAGGTCTTAATCGAATTGCCTGCTGACAAATGTTTACAGTTTATGAATAGTTTCACATAAATAGTACTATCTCCACATAGTAAGGTGCAATTTGATGTCAGAAATGTCTGACAAAATTAGGTAATAACACGAAATATATTGCAAGGCAATATAAGGTATATGTATAGCTTGGAAATTGTGATCGTTGCTCGCTCGCTCCGCTCGCTCGTAAAAATCTAGTCCAACCTCACAACCGATGCGACACGTTCGCAAATTCGAAATATGTCACCACCATATCGATTACTGAACGCAAGATGTATGATTTTAGGTTAGGCTATAGCTTTCGAGCGAGCGCAGCGAGCGAGAGACGCGTAAAGGTGTGTCACAAACCAACGGTTTGGGCACATACGGATATTGAAATATTCGCACTAGCCCGAGGAGCCGGAAGTCTTTATCGAATTGCCTACTGACAAATGTTTACAGTTTAAGAATAGTTTCACATAAATAGTACTATTTCCACATAGTAAAGTGCAATGTGATGTCAGAAATGGCTGACAAAATTAGGTAATAACACGAAATATATGCAAGGCAATATAAGGTATATGTATAGCTTGGAAATTGTGATCGTTGCTCGCTCGCTCCGCTCGCTCGTAAAAATCTAGTCCAACCTCACAACCGATGCAACACGTTCGCAAATTCGAAATATGTCACCATCATATCGATTACTGAACGCAAGATGTATGGTTTTAGGCTAGGCTATAGCTTTCGAGCGAGCGCAGCGAGCGAGAGACGCGTAAAGGTGTGTCACAAACCAACGGTTTGGCACATACGGACATTGAAATATTCGGACCAGCCCGAGGAGCGGGAAGTCTTTATCGAATTGCCTACTGACAAATGTTTACAATTTATGAATAGTTTCACATAAATAGTACTATTTCCACATACTACAGTGCAATGTGATGTCCGAAATGGCTGACAAAATTAGGTAATAACACGAAACAAATGCAATGCAATATAAGGTATATGTATAGCTTGGAAATTGTCACCGTTGCTCGCTCGCTCCGCTCGCTCGTAAAAATCTAGTCCAACCTCACAACCGATGCGACACGTTCGCAAATTCGAAAAATGTCGCCACCATATCGATTACTGAACGCAAGATGTATGGTTTTAGGTTAGGCTATAGCTTTCGAGCGAGCGCAGCGAGCGAGAGACGCGTAAAGGTGTGTCACAAACCAACGGTTTGGCACATACGGACATTGAAATATTCGCACCAGCCCGAGGAGCCGGAAGTCTTTATCGAATTGCCTACTGACAAATGTTTACAGTTTATGAATAGTTTCACATAAATAGTACTATTTCCACATAGTAAAGTGCAATATGATGTCAGAAATGGCTGACAAAATTAGGTAATAACACGAAATATATGCAAGGCAATATAAGGTATATGTATAGCTTGGAAATTGTGATCGTTGCTCGCTCGCATCGCTCGCTCGTAAAAATCTAGTCCAACCTCACAACCGATGCGACACGTTCGCAAATTCGAAATATGTCACCACCATATCGATTACTGAACGCAAGATGTATGGTTTTAGGTTAGGCTATAGCTTTCGAGCGAGCGCAGCGAGCGAGAGACGCGTAAAGGTGTGTCACAAACCAACGGTTTGGCACACACGGATATTGAAATATTCCCACCAGCCCGAGGAGCCGGAAGTCGTTATCGAATTGCCTACTGACAAATGTTTACAGTTTATGAATAGTTTCACATAAATAGTACTATTTCCACATAGTAAAGTGCAATGTGATGTCAGAAATGGCTGACAAAATTAGGTAATAACTCGAAGCAAATGCAATGCAATATAAGGTATATGTATAGCTTGGAAATTGTGATCGTTGCTCGCTCGCTCCGCTCGCTAGTAAAAATCTAGTCCAACGTCACAACCGATGCGACACGTTCGCAAATTCGAAATATGTCACCACCATATCGAATACTGAACGCAAGATGGATTGGTTTTAGGTTAAGTTATAGCTTTCGAGCGAGCGTAGAGAGCGAGAGCCGTGCAATGGTGTGTCACAAACCAACGGTTTGGCACATAGGGACATTGAAATATTCCCACCAGCCCGAGGAGCCGGAAGTCTTTATCGAATTGTCTACTGACAAATGTTTACAGTTTATGAATAGTTTCACATAAATAGTACTATTTCCACATACTACAGTGCAATGTGATGTCAGAAATGGCTGACAAAATTAGGTAATAACACGAAATATATGCAAGGCAATATAAGGTATATGTATAGCTTGGAAATTGTGATCGTTGCTCGCTCGCTCCGCTGGCTCGTAAAAATCTAGTCCAACCTCACAACCGATGCGACACGTTCGCAAATTCGAAATATGTCGCCACCATATCGATTACTGAACGCAAGATGTATGTTTTTAGGTTAGGCTATAGCTTTCGAGCGAGCGCAGCGAGCGAGAGGACGCGTAAAGGTGTGTCACTAAGCAACGGTTTGGCACATACGGACATTGAAATATTCGCACCAGCCCGAGGAGCCGGAAGTCATTATCGAATTGCCTACTGACAAATGTTTACAGTTTATGAATAGTTTCACATAAATAGTACTATTTCCACATACTACAGTGCAATGTGATGTCCGAAATGGCTGACAAAATTAGGTAATAACACGAAACAAATGCAATGCAATATAAGGTATATGTATAGCTTGGAAATGATGACCGTTATTCGCTCGCTCCGCTCGCTCGTAAAAATCTAGTCCAACCTCACAACCGATGCGACACGTTCGCAAATTCGAAATATGTCACCACCATATCGAATACTGAACGCAAGATGGATTGGTTTTAGGTTAAGCTATAGCTTTCGAGCGAGCGTAGCGAGCGAGAGACGCGTAAAGGTGTGTCACAAACCAACGGTTTGGCAAATACGGACATTGAAATATTCGCACCAGCCCGAGGAGCCGGAAGTCTTTACCGAATTGCCTGCTGACAAATGTTTACAGTTTATGAATAGTTTCACATAAATAGTACTATCTCCACATAGTAAGGTGCAATTTGATGTCAGAAATGGCTGACAAAATTAGGTAATAACACGAAATATTTGCAAGGCAATATAAGGTATATGTATAGCTTGGAAATTGTGATCGTTGCTCGCTCGCTCCGCTCGCTCGTAAAAATCTAGTCCAACCTCACAACCGATGCAACACGTTCGCAAATTCGAAATATGTCACCACCATATCGATTACTGAACGCAAGATGTATGGTTTTAGGTTAGGCTATAGCTTTCGAGCGAGCGCAGCGAGCGAGAGACGCGTAAAGGTGTGTCACAAACCAACGGTTTGGCACATACGGATATTGAAATATTCGCACTAGCCCGAGGAGCCGGAAGTCTTTATCGAATTGCCTACTGACAAATGTTTACAGTTTATGAATAGTTTCACATAAATAGTACTATTTCCACATAGTAAAGGGCAATGTGATGTCAGAAATGGCTGACAAAATTAGGTAATAACACGAAATATATGCGAGGCAATATAAGGTATATGTATAGCTTGGAAATTGTGATCGTCGCTCGCTCGCTCCGCTCGCTCGTAAAAATCTAGTCCAACCTCACAACCGATGCGACACGTTCGCAAATTCGAAATATGTCACCACCATATCGAATACTGAAGGCAAGATGGATTGGTTTTAGGTTAAGCTATAGCTTTCGAGCGAGCGTAGCGAGCGAGAGACGTGTAAAGGTGTGTCACAAACCAACGGTTTGGCACATACGGACATTGAAATATTCGCACCAGCCCGAGGAGCCGGAAGTCTTTATCGAATTGCCTACTGACAAATGTTTACAGTTTATGAATAGTTTCACATAAATAGTACTATTTCCACATACTACAGTGCAATGTGATGTCCGAAATTGCTGACAAAATTAGGTAATAACACGACACAAATGCAATGCAATATAAGGTATATGTATAGCTTGGAAATTGTCACCGTAGCTCGCTCGCTCCGCTCGCTCGTAAAAATCTAGTCCAACCTCACAACCGATGCGACACGTTCGCAAATTCGAAATATGTCGCCACCATATCGATTACTGAACGCAAGATGTATGGTTTTAGGTTAGGCTATAGCTTTCGAGCGAGCGCAGCGAGCGAGAGACGCGTAAAGGTGTGTCACAAACCAACGGTTTGGCACATACGGACATTGAAATATTCGCACCAGCCCGAGGAGCCGGAAGTCTTTATCGAATTGCCTACTGACAAATGTTTACAGTTTATGAATAGTTTCACATAAATAGTACTATTTCCACATAGTAAAGTGCAATGTGATGTCAGAAATGGCTGACAAAATTAGGTAATAACACGAAATATATGCAAGGCAATATAAGGTATATGTATAGCTTGGAAATTGTGATCGTTGCTCGCTCGCTCCGCTCGCTCGTAAAAATCTAGTCCAACCTCACAACCGATGCGACACGTTCGCAAATTCGAAATATGTCGCCACCATATCGATTACTGAACGCAAGATGTATGGTTTTAGGTTAGGCTATAGCTTTCGAGCGAGCGCAGCGAGCGAGAGACGCGTAAAGGCGTGTCACAAACCAACGGTTTGGCACATACGGATATTGAAATATTCGCACCAGCCCGAGGAGCCGGAAGTCTTTATCGAATTGCCTACTGACAAATGTTTACAGTTTATGAATAGTTTCACATAAATAGTACTATTTCCACATAGTAAAGTGCAATTTGATGTCAGAAATGGCTGACAAAATTAGGTAATAACACGAAATATATGCGAGGCAATATAAGGTATATGTATAGCTTGGAAACTGTGATCGTTGCTCGCTCGCTCCGCTCGCTCGTAAAAACCTAGTCCAACCTCACAACCGATGCGACACGTTCGCAACTTCGAAATATGTCACCACCATATCGAATACTGAACGCAAGATGGATTGGTTTCAGGTTAAGCTATAGCTTTCGAGCGAGCGTAGCGAGCGAGAGTTGCGTAAAGGTGTGTCACAAACCAACGGTTTGGCAAATACGGACATTGAAATATTCGCACCAGCCCGAGGAGCCGGAAGTCTTTATCGAATTGCCTACTGACAAATGTTTACAGTTTATGAATAGTTTCACATAAATAATACTATTTCCACATAGTAAAGTGCAATGTGATGTCAGAAATGGCTGACAAAATTAGGTAATAACACGAAACAAATGCAATGCAATATAAGGTATATGTATGGCTTGGAAATGATGACCGTTATTCGCTCGCTCCGCTCGCTCGTAAAAATCTAGTCCAACCTCACAACCGCTCCGACACGTTCGCAAATTCGATATATGTCGCCACCATATCGAATAATGAACGCAAGATGGCTTGGTTTTAGGTTAAGCTATAGCGTTCGAGCGAGCGTAGCGAGCGAGAGTCGTGTAAAGGTGTGTCACAAACCAACGGTTTGGCACATACGGACATTGAAATATTCGCACCAGCCCGAGGAGCCGGAGGTCTTTATCGAATTGCCTGCTGACAAATGTTTACAGTTTATGAATAGTTTCACATAAATAGTACTATCTCCACATAGTAAGGTGCAATTTGATGTCAGAAATGTCTGACAAAATTAGGTAATAACACGAAATATATGCAAGGCAATATAAGGTATATGTATAGCTTGGAAATTGTGATCGTTGCTCGCTCGCTCCGCTCGCTCGTAAAAATCTAGTCCAACCTCACAACCGATGCGACACGTTCGCAAATTCGAAATATGTCACCACCATATCGATTACTGAACGCAAGATGTATGATTTTAGGTTAGGCTATAGCTTTCGAGCGAGCGCAGCGAGCGAGAGACGCGTAAAGGTGTGTCACAAACCAACGGTTTGGCACATACGGATATTGAAATATTCGCACTAGCCCGAGGAGCCGGAAGTCTTTATCGAATTGCCTACTGACAAATGTTTACAGTTTAAGAATAGTTTCACATAAATAGTACTATTTCCACATAGTAAAGTGCAATGTGATGTCAGAAATGGCTGACAAAATTAGGTAATAACACGAAATATATGCAAGGCAATATAAGGTATATGTATAGCTTGGAAATTGTGATCGTTGCTCGCTCGCTCCGCTCGCTCGTAAAAATCTAGTCCAACCTCACAACCGATGCAACACGTTCGCAAATTCGAAATATGTCACCATCATATCGATTACTGAACGCAAGATGTATGGTTTTAGGCTAGGCTATAGCTTTCGAGCGAGCGCAGCGAGCGAGAGACGCGTAAAGGTGTGTCACAAACCAACGGTTTGGCACATACGGACATTGAAATATTCGGACCAGCCCGAGGAGCGGGAAGTCTTTATCGAATTGCCTACTGACAAATGTTTACAATTTATGAATAGTTTCACATAAATAGTACTATTTCCACATACTACAGTGCAATGTGATGTCCGAAATGGCTGACAAAATTAGGTAATAACACGAAACAAATGCAATGCAATATAAGGTATATGTATAGCTTGGAAATTGTCACCGTTGCTCGCTCGCTCCGCTCGCTCGTAAAAATCTAGTCCAACCTCACAACCGATGCGACACGTTCGCAAATTCGAAAAATGTCGCCACCATATCGATTACTGAACGCAAGATGTATGGTTTTAGGTTAGGCTATAGCTTTCGAGCGAGCGCAGCGAGCGAGAGACGCGTAAAGGTGTGTCACAAACCAACGGTTTGGCACATACGGACATTGAAATATTCGCACCAGCCCGAGGAGCCGGAAGTCTTTATCGAATTGCCTACTGACAAATGTTTACAGTTTATGAATAGTTTCACATAAATAGTACTATTTCCACATAGTAAAGTGCAATATGATGTCAGAAATGGCTGACAAAATTAGGTAATAACACGAAATATATGCAAGGCAATATAAGGTATATGTATAGCTTGGAAATTGTGATCGTTGCTCGCTCGCATCGCTCGCTCGTAAAAATCTAGTCCAACCTCACAACCGATGCGACACGTTCGCAAATTCGAAATATGTCACCACCATATCGATTACTGAACGCAAGATGTATGGTTTTAGGTTAGGCTATAGCTTTCGAGCGAGCGCAGCGAGCGAGAGACGCGTAAAGGTGTGTCACAAACCAACGGTTTGGCACACACGGATATTGAAATATTCCCACCAGCCCGAGGAGCCGGAAGTCGTTATCGAATTGCCTACTGACAAATGTTTACAGTTTATGAATAGTTTCACATAAATAGTACTATTTCCACATAGTAAAGTGCAATGTGATGTCAGAAATGGCTGACAAAATTAGGTAATAACTCGAAGCAAATGCAATGCAATATAAGGTATATGTATAGCTTGGAAATTGTGATCGTTGCTCGCTCGCTCCGCTCGCTAGTAAAAATCTAGTCCAACGTCACAACCGATGCGACACGTTCGCAAATTCGAAATATGTCACCACCATATCGAATACTGAACGCAAGATGGATTGGTTTTAGGTTAAGTTATAGCTTTCGAGCGAGCGTAGAGAGCGAGAGCCGTGCAATGGTGTGTCACAAACCAACGGTTTGGCACATAGGGACATTGAAATATTCCCACCAGCCCGAGGAGCCGGAAGTCTTTATCGAATTGTCTACTGACAAATGTTTACAGTTTATGAATAGTTTCACATAAATAGTACTATTTCCACATACTACAGTGCAATGTGATGTCAGAAATGGCTGACAAAATTAGGTAATAACACGAAATATATGCAAGGCAATATAAGGTATATGTATAGCTTGGAAATTGTGATCGTTGCTCGCTCGCTCCGCTCGCTCGTAAAAATCTAGTCCGACCTCACAACCGATGCGACACGTTCGCAAATTCGAAATATGTCGCCACCATATCGATTACTGAACGCAAGATGTATGGTTTTAGGTTGGGCAATAGTTTTCGAGCGAGCGCAGCGAGCGAGGGACGCGTAAAGGTGTGTCACAAACCAACGGTTTGGCACATACGGACATTGAAATATTCGCACCAGCCCGAGGAGCCGGAAGTCTTTATCGAATTGCCTACTGACAAATGTTTACAGTTTATGAATAGTTTCACATAAATAGTACTATTTCCACATAGTAAAGTGCAATGTGATGTCAGAAATGGCTGACAAAATTAGGTAATAACACGAAACAAATGCAATGCAATATAAGGTATATGTATAGCTTGGAAATTGTCACCGTAGCTCGCTCGCTCCGCTCGCTCGTAAAAACCTAGTCCAACCTCACAACCGATGCGACACGTTCGCAAATTCGAAATATGTCGCCACCATATCGATTACTGAACGCAAGATGTATGGTTTTAGGTTGGGCAATAGTTTTCGAGCGAGCGCAGCGAGCGAGGGACGCGTAAAGGTGTGTCACAAACCAACGGTTTGGCACATACGGACATTGAAATATTCGCACCAGCCCGAGGAGCCGGAAGTCTTTATCGAATTGCCTACTGACAAATGTTTACAGTTTATGAATAGTTTCACATAAATACTACTATTTCCACATAGTAAAGTGCAATGTGATGTCAGAAATGGCTGACAAAATTAGGTAATAACACGAAATATATGCAAGGCAATATAAGGTATATGTATAGCTTGGAAATTGTGATCGTTGCTCGCTCGCTCCGCTCGCTCGTAAAAATATAGTCCAACCTCACAACCGATGCGACACGTTCGCAAATTCGAAATATGTCACCACCATATCGAATACTGAACGCAAGATGGATTGGTTTTAGGTTAAGCTATAGCTTTCGTGCGAGCGTAGCGAGCGAGAGACCTGTAAAGGTGTGTCACAAACCAACGGTTTGGCAAATACGGACATTGAAATATTCGCACCAGCCCGAGGAGCCGGAAGTCTTTATCGAATTGCCTACTGACAAATGTTTACAGTTTGTGAATAGTTTCACATACATAGTACTATTTCCACATAGTAAAGTGCAATGTGATGTCAGAAATGGCTGACAAAATTAGGTAATAACACGAAATATATGCAAGGCAATATAATGTATTGCTATGTATAGCTTGGAAATTGTGATCGTTGCTCGCTCGCTCCGCTCGTTCGTAAAAATCTAGTCCAACCTCACAACCGATGCGACACGTTCGCAAATTCGAAATATGTCACCACCATATCGAATACCGAACGCAAGATGGATTGGTTTTAGGTTAAGCTATAGCTTTCGAGCGAGCGTAGCGAGCGAGAGACGTGTAAAGGTGTGTCACAAACCAACGGTTTGGCACATACGGACATTGAAATATTCGCACCAGCCCGAGGAGCCGGAAGTCTTTATCGAATTGCCTACTGACAAATGTTTACAGTTTATGAATAGTTTCACATAAATAGTACTATTTCCACATAGTAAAGTGCAATGTGATGTCAGAAATGGCTGACAAAATTAGGTAATAACACGAAATATATGCAAGGCAATATAAGGTATATGTATAGCTTGGAAATTGTGATCGTTGCTCGCTCGCTCCGCTCGCTCGTAAAAATCTAGTCCGACCTCACAACCGATGCGACACGTTCGCAAATTCGAAATATGTCGCCACCATATCGATTACTGAACGCAAGATGTATGGTTTTAGGTTGGGCAATAGTTTTCGAGCGAGCGCAGCGGGCGAGGGACGCGTAAAGGTGTGTCACAAACCAACGGTTTGGCACATACGGACATTGAAATATTCGCACCAGCCCGAGGAGCCGGAAGTCTTTATCGAATTGCCTACTGACAAATGTTTACAGTTTATGAATAGTTTCACATAAATAGTACTATTTCCACATAGTAAAGTGCAATGTGATGTCAGAAATGGCTGACAAAATTAGGTAATAACACGAAATATATGCAAGGCAATATAAGGTATATGTATAGCTTGGAAATTGTGATCGTTGCTCGCTCGCTCCGCTCGCTCGTAAAAATCTAGTCCGACCTCACAACCGATGCGACACGTTCGCAAATTCGAAATATGTCGCCACCATATCGATTACTGAACGCAAGATGTATGGTTTTAGGTTGGGCAATAGTTTTCGAGCGAGCGCAGCGGGCGAGGGACGCGTAAAGGTGTGTCACAAACCAACGGTTTGGCACATACGGACATTGAAATATTCGCACCAGCCCGAGGAGCCGGAAGTCTTTATCGAATTGCCTACTGACAAATGTTTACAGTTTATGAATAGTTTCACATAAATACTACTATTTCCACATAGTAAAGTGCAATGTGATGTCAGAAATGGCTGACAAAATTAGGTAATAACACGAAATATATGCAAGGCAATATAAGGTATATGTATAGCTTGGAAATTGTGATCGTTGCTCGCTCGCTCCGCTCGCTCGTAAAAATCTAGTCCAACCTCACAACCGATGCAACACGTTCGCAAATTCGAAATATGTCACCATCATATCGATTACTGAACGCAAGATGTATGGTTTTAGGCTAGGCTATAGCTTTCGAGCGAGCGCAGCGAGCGAGAGACGCGTAAAGGTGTGTCACAAACCAACGGTTTGGCACATACGGACATTGAAATATTCGCACCAGCCCGAGGAGCCGGAAGTCTTTATCGAATTGCCTACTGACAAATGTTTACAGTTTATGAATAGTTTCACATAAATACTACTATTTCCACATAGTAAAGTGCAATGTGATGTCAGAAATGGCTGACAAAATTAGGTAATAACACGAAATATATGCAAGGCAATATAAGGTATATGTATAGCTTGGAAATTGTGATCGTTGCTCGCTCGCTCCGCTCGCTCGTAAAAATATAGACCCAACCTCACAACCGATGCGACACGTTACGCAAATTCGAAATATGTCACCACCATATCGAATACTGAACGCAAGATGGATGGTTTTAGGTTAGCTATAGCTTTCGTGCGAGCGTAGCGAGCGAGAGACCTGTAAAGGTGTGTCACAAACCAACGGTTTGGCAAATACGGACATTGAAATATTCGCACCAGCCCGAGGAGCCGG
>NW_026109060.1:0-108527 GCF_024516045.1 Bombus affinis
ATATAACGTTATATACTATAACGATATAACGTATAACGTTATATACTATATCGATATAACGTATAACGTTATATACTATATCGATATAACGTATAACGTTATATACTATATCGATATAACGTATAACGTTATATACTATTACGATATAACGTATAACGTTATATACTATATCGATATAACGTATAACGTTATATACGATAACGATATAACGTATAACGTTATATACTATATCGATATAACGTATAACGTTATATACTATTACGATATAACGTATAACGTTATATACTACAACGATATAACGCATAACGTTATATACTATAACGATATAACGTATAACGTTATTATATACTATATCGATATAACGTATAACGTTATGTACGTTACCGGTATAACGTATAACGTTATATACTATAACGATATATCGTATAACGTTATGTAGTATTACGATATAACGTATAACGTTATGTACGATAACGGTATAACGTATAACGTTATATACTATAACGATATATCGTATAACGTTATGTAGTATTACGATATAACGTATAACGTTATGTACGATAACGGTATAACGTATAACGTTATATACTATAACGATATATCGTATAACGTTATGTACGATAACGGTATAACGTATAACGTTATATACTATAACGATATATCGTATAACGTTATGTAGTATTACGATATAACGTATAACGTTATATACTATAACGATATAACGTATATCTTTGTATACTATTAAGATATAACGTATGACGTTATATACTATAACGATATAACGTATAACGTTATATACTATAACGATATAACGTATAACGTTATGTAGTATTATGATATAACGTATAACGTTATATACTATATCGATATAACGTATAACGTTATATACTATTACGATATAACGTATAACGTTATATACTATAACGATATGACGTATAACGTTATGTAGTATTACGACATAACGTATAACGTTATATACTATATCGATATAACGTATAACGTTATATACTATAACGATATAACGTATAACGTTATATACTATATCGATATAACGTATAACGTTATATACTATATCGATATAACGTATAACGTTATATACTATATCGATATAACGTATAACGTTATATACGATATCGATATAACGTATAACGTTGTATACTATTACGATATAACTTATAACGTTATGTACGATAACGGTATAACGTATAACGTTATATACTATAACGATATATCGTATAACATTATGTAGTATTACGATATAACGTATAACGTTATATACGATAACGATATAACGTATAACGTTATATACTATATCGATATAACGTATAACGTTATATACTATTACGATATAACGTATAACGTTATATACTATAACGATATAACGTATAACGTTATATACTATATCGATATAACGTATAACGTTATATACTATAACGATATAACGTATAACGTTATATACAATTACGATATAACGTATAACGTTATGTACGATAACGGTATAACGTATAACGTTATATACTAGAACGATATATCGTATAACGTTATGTAGTATTACGATATAACGTATAACGTTATATACGATAACGATATAACGTATAACGTTATATACTATATCGATATAACGTATATCGTTATATACTATTACGATATAACGTATAACGTTATATACTATAACGATATAACGTATAACGTTATGTAGTATTACGATATAACGTATAACGTTATATACTATATCGATATAACGTATAACGTTATATACTATATCGATATAACGTATAACGTTATATACTATAACGATATAACGTATAACGTTATATACAATTACGATATAACGTATAACGTTATGTACGATAACGGTATAACGTATAACGTTATATACTATATCGATATAACGTATAACGTTATGTACGATAACGATATAACGTATAACGTTATATACTATAACGATATAACGTATAACGTTATATACTATAACGATATAACGTATATCGTTATATACTATTACGATATAACGTATAACGTTATATACTATAACGATATGACGTATAACGTTATGTAGTATTACGATATAACGTATAACGTTATATACTATATCGATATAACGTATATCGTTATATACTATTACGATATAACGTATAACGTTATTTACTATTACGATATAACGTATAACGTTATATACTTTAACGGTATAACGTATAACGTTATATACTATATCGATATAACGTATAACGTTATGTACGATAACGATATAACGTATAACGTTATATACTATAACGATATAACGTATAACGTTATATACTATAACGATATAACGTATATCGTTATATACTATTACGATATAACGTATAACGTTATATACTATAACGATATGACGTATAACGTTATGTAGTATTACGATATAACGTATAACGTTATATACTATATCGATATAACGTATATCGTTATATACTATTACGATATAACGTATAACGTTATATACTATTAAGATATAACGTATGACGTTATATACTATAACGATATAACGTATAACGTTATATACTATAACGATATAACGTATAACGTTATATACGATATCGATATAACGTATAACGTTGTATACTATTACGATATAACGTATAACGTTATGTACGATAACGGTATAACGTATAACGTTATATACTATAACGATATGACGTATAACGTTATGTAGTATTACGATATAACGTATAACGTTATATACTATATCGATATAACGTATATCGTTATATACTATTACGATATAACGTATAACGTTATATACTATTACGATATAACGTATAACGTTATATACTTTAACGGTATAACGTATAACGTTATATACTATATCGATATAACGTATAACGTTATATACGATATCGATATAACGTATAACGTTGTATACTATTACGATATAACTTATAACGTTATGTACGATAACGGTATAACGTATAACGTTATATACTATAACGATATATCGTATAACCTTATGTAGTATTACGATATAACGTATAACGTTATATACGATAACGATATAACGTATAACGTTATATACTATATCGATATAACGTATAACGTTATATACTATTACGATATAACGTATAACGTTATATACTATAACGATATAACGTATAACGTTATATACTATATCGATATAACGTATAACGTTATATACTATAACGATATAACGTATAACGTTATATACAATTACGATATAACGTATAACGTTATGTACGTAATCGATATAACGTATAACGTCATATACTATATCGATATAACGTATAACGTTATATACTATATCGATATAACGTATAACGTCATATACTATATCGATATAACGTATAACGTTATATACTATATCGATATAACGTATAACGTTATATACGATATCGATATAACGTATAACGTCATATACTATATCGATATAACGTATAACGTTATATACTATATCGATATAACGTATAACGTTATGTAGTATTATGATATAACGTATAACGTTATATACTATATCGATATAACGTATAACGTTATATACTATTACGATATAACGTATAACGTTATATACTATAACGATATGACGTATAACGTTATGTAGTATTACGACATAACGTATAACGTTATATACTATATCGATATAACGTATAACGTTATGTAGTATTACGACATAACGTATAACGTTATATACTATATCGATATAACGTATAACGTTATATACTATAACGATATAACGTATAACGTTATATACTATATCGATATAACGTATAACGTTATATACTATATCGATATAACGTATAACGTTATATACTATATCGATATAACGTATAACGTTATATACGATATCGATATAACGTATAACGTTGTATACTATTACGATATAACTTATAACGTTATGTACGATAACGGTATAACGTATAACGTTATATACTATAACGATATATCGTATAACATTATGTAGTATTACGATATAACGTATAACGTTATATACGATAACGATATAACGTATAACGTTATATACTATATCGATATAACGTATAACGTTATATACTATTACGATATAACGTATAACGTTATATACTATAACGATATAACGTATAACGTTATATACTATATCGATATAACGTATAACGTTATATACTATAACGATATAACGTATAACGTTATATACAATTACGATATAACGTATAACGTTATGTACGATAACGGTATAACGTATAACGTTATATACTAGAACGATATATCGTATAACGTTATGTAGTATTACGATATAACGTATAACGTTATATACGATAACGATATAACGTATAACGTTATATACTATATCGATATAACGTATATCGTTATATACTATTACGATATAACGTATAACGTTATATACTATAACGATATAACGTATAACGTTATGTAGTATTACGATATAACGTATAACGTTATATACTATATCGATATAACGTATAACGTTATATACTATATCGATATAACGTATAACGTTATATACTATAACGATATAACGTATAACGTTATATACAATTACGATATAACGTATAACGTTATGTACGATAACGGTATAACGTATAACGTTATATACTATATCGATATAACGTATAACGTTATGTACGATAACGATATAACGTATAACGTTATATACTATAACGATATAACGTATAACGTTATATACTATAACGATATAACGTATATCGTTATATACTATTACGATATAACGTATAACGTTATATACTATAACGATATGACGTATAACGTTATGTAGTATTACGATATAACGTATAACGTTATATACTATATCGATATAACGTATATCGTTATATACTATTACGATATAACGTATAACGTTATTTACTATTACGATATAACGTATAACGTTATATACTTTAACGGTATAACGTATAACGTTATATACTATATCGATATAACGTATAACGTTATGTACGATAACGATATAACGTATAACGTTATATACTATAACGATATAACGTATATCGTTATATACTATTACGATATAACGTATAACGTTATATACTATAACGATATGACGTATAACGTTATGTAGTATTACGATATAACGTATAACGTTATATACTATATCGATATAACGTATATCGTTATATACTATTACGATATAACGTATAACGTTATATACTATTAAGATATAACGTATGACGTTATATACTATAACGATATAACGTATAACGTTATATACTATAACGATATAACGTATAACGTTATATACGATATCGATATAACGTATAACGTTGTATACTATTACGATATAACGTATAACGTTATGTACGATAACGGTATAACGTATAACGTTATATACTATAACGATATGACGTATAACGTTATGTAGTATTACGATATAACGTATAACGTTATATACTATATCGATATAACGTATATCGTTATATACTATTACGATATAACGTATAACGTTATATACTATTACGATATAACGTATAACGTTATATACTTTAACGGTATAACGTATAACGTTATATACTATATCGATATAACGTATAACGTTATATACGATATCGATATAACGTATAACGTTGTATACTATTACGATATAACTTATAACGTTATGTACGATAACGGTATAACGTATAACGTTATATACTATAACGATATATCGTATAACATTATGTAGTATTACGATATAACGTATAACGTTATATACGATAACGATATAACGTATAACGTTATATACTATATCGATATAACGTATAACGTTATATACTATTACGATATAACGTATAACGTTATATACTATAACGATATAACGTATAACGTTATATACTATATCGATATAACGTATAACGTTATATACTATAACGATATAACGTATAACGTTATATACAATTACGATATAACGTATAACGTTATGTACGTAATCGATATAACGTATAACGTCATATACTATATCGATATAACGTATAACGTTATATACTATATCGATATAACGTATAACGTCATATACTATATCGATATAACGTATAACGTTATATACTATATCGATATAACGTATAACGTTATATACGATATCGATATAACGTATAACGTCATATACTATATCGATATAACGTATAACGTTATATACTATATCGATATAACCTATAACGTTATATACGATATCGATATAACGTATAACGTTATATACGATATCGATATAACGTATAACGTTATATACGATATCGATATAACGTATAACGTTATATACGATATCGATATAACGTATAACGTTGTATACTATTACGACATAACGTATAACGTTATGTACGATAACGGTATAACGTATAACGTTATATACTATAACGATATATCGTATAACATTATGTAGTATTACGATATAACGTATAACGTTATATACGATAACGATATAACGTATAACGTTATATACTATATCGATATAACGTATAACGTTATATACTATTACGATATAACGTATAACGTTATATACTATGACGATATAACGTATAACGTTATATACTATATCGATATAACGTATATCGTTATATACTATTACGATATAACGTATAACGTTATATACTATTAAGATATAACGTATGACGTTATATACTATAACGATATAACGTATAACGTTATATACTATAACGATATAACGTATAACGTTATGTAGTATTACGATATAACGTATAACGTTATATACTATATCGATATAACGTATAACGTTATATACTATATCGATATAACGTATAACGTTATATACTATAACGATATAACGTATAACGTTATATACAATTACGATATAACGTATAACGTTATATACAATTACGATATAACGTATAACGTTATGTACGATAACGGTATAACGTATAACGTTATATACTATAACGATATATCGTATAACGTTATGTAGTATTACGATATAACGTATAACGTTATATACTATAACGATATGACGTATAACGTTATGTAGTATTACGATATAACGTATAACGTTATATACTATTAAGATATAACGTATAACGTTATATACTATAACGATATAACGTATAACGTTATGTAGTATTATGATATAACGTATAACGTTATGTAGTATTATGATATAACGTATAACGTTATATACTATATCGATATAACGTATATCGTTTTATACTATTACGATATAACGTATAACGTTATATACTATACCGATATAACGTATAACGTTATATACTATAACGATATAACGTATAACGTTATATACTATATCGATATAACGTATAACGTTATATACGATATCGATATAACGTATAACGTTGTATACTATTACGATATAACTTATAACGTTATGTACGATAACGGTATAACGTATAACGTTATATACTATAACGATATAACGTATAACGTTATGTACGATAACGATATAACGTATAACGTTATATACTATAACGATATAACGTATAACGTTATATACCATAACGATATAACGTATATCGTTATATACTATTACGATATAACGTATAACGTTATATACTATAACGATATGACGTATAACGTTATGTAGTATTACGATATAACGTATAACGTTATATACTATATCGATATAACGTATAACGTTATGTACGATAACGATATAACGTATAACGATATATACTATAACGATATAACGTATAACGTTATATACTATAACGATATAACGTATATCGTTATATACTATTACGATATAACGTATAACGTTATATACTATAACGATATGACGTATAACGTTATGTAGTATTACGATATAACGTATAACGTTATATACTATATCGATATAACGTATATCGTTATATACTATTACGATATAACGTATAACGTTATATACTATTACGATATAACGTATAACGTTATATACTTTAACGGTATAACGTATAACGTTATATACTATATCGATATAACGTATAACGTTATGTACGATAACGATATAACGTATAACGTTATATACTATAACGATATAACGTATAACGTTATATACTATAACGATATAACGTATATCGTTATATACTATTACGATATAACGTATAACGTTATATAGTATAACGATATGACGTATAACGTTATGTAGTATTACGATATAACGTATAACGTTATATACTATATCGATATAACGTATATCGTTATATACTATTACGATATAACGTATAACGTTATATACTATTAAGATATAACGTATGACGTTATATACTATAACGATATAACGTATAACGTTATATACTATAACGATATAACGTATAACGTTATGTAGTATTATGATATAACGTATAAGGTTATATACTATATCGATATAACGTATAACGTTATATACTATTACGATAAAACGTATAACTTTATATACTATATCGATATAACGTATAACGTTATATACTATAACGATATAACGTATAACGTTATATACTATATCGATATAACGTATAACGTTATATGCTATATCGATATAACGTATAACGTTATATACTATATCGATATAACGTATAACGTTATATACGATATCGATATAACGTATAACGTTATATACGATATCGATATAACGTATAACGTTGTATACTATTACGATATAACGTATAACGTTATGTACGATAACGGTATAACGTATAACGTTATATACTATAACGATATATCGTATAACATTATGTAGTATTACGATATAACGTATAACGTTAAATACGATAACGCTATAACGTATAACGTTATATACTATATCGATATAACGTATAACGTTATATACTATAACGATATAACGTATAACGTTATATACTATAACGATATAACGTATAACGTTATATACAATTACGATATAACGTATAACGTTATATACAATTACGATATAACGTATAACGTTATGTACGATAACGGTATAACGTATAACGTTATATACTATAACGATATATCGTATAACGTTATGTAGTATTACGATATAACGTATAACGTTATATACTATATCGATATAACTTATATCGTTATATACTATTACGATATAACGTATAACGTTATATACTATTAAGATATAACGTATAACGTTATATACTATAACGATATAACGTATAACGTTATATACTATATCGATATAACGTATAACGTTATATACTATTACGATATAACGTATAACGTTATATACTATTAAGATATAACGCATAACGTTATATACTATAACGATATAACGTATAGCGTTATATACTATATCGATATAACGTATAACGTTATGTACGTTAACGGTATAACGTATAACGTTATATACTATAACGATATATCGTATAACGTTATGTAGTATTACGATATAACGTATAACGTTATGTACGATAACGGTATAACGTATAACGTTATATACTATAACGATATATCGTATAACGTTATGTAGTATTACGATATAACGTATAACGTTATATACGATAACGATATAACGTATAACGTTGTATACTATTACGATATAACGTATAACGTTATATACTATAACGATATGACGTATAACGTTATGCAGTATTACGATATAACGTATAACGTTATATACTATATCGATATAACGTATAACGTTATATACTATATCGATATATCGTATAACGTTATGTAGTATTACGATATAACGCATAACGTTATATACGATAACGATATAACGTATAACGTTATATACTATTACGATATAACGTATAACGTTATATACGATAACGATATAACGTATAACGTTATATACTATTACGATATAACGTATAACGTTATATACGATAACGATATAACATATAACGTTATATACTATAACGATATAACGTATAACGTTATATACTATATCGATATAACGTATAACGTTATATACTATATCGATATAACGTATAACGTTATATACTATATCGATATAACGTATAACGTTATATACTACATCGATATAACGTATAACGTTATATACGATATCGATATAACGTATAACGTTGTATACTATTACGATATAACTTATAACGTTATGTACGATAACGGTATAACGTATAACGTTATATACTATAACGATATATCGTATAACGTTATGTACGATAACGGTATAACGTATAACGTTATATACTATAACGATATATCGTATAACGTTATGTAGTATTACGATATAACGTATAACGTTATATACTATAACGATATAACGTATATCTTTGTATACTATTAAGATATAACGTATGACGTTATATACTATAACGATATAACGTATAACGTTATATACTATAACGATATAACGTATAACGTTATGTAGTATTATGATATAACGTATAACGTTATATACTATATCGATATAACGTATAACGTTATATACTATTACGATATAACGTATAACGTTATATACTATAACGATATGACGTATAACGTTATGTAGTATTACGACATAACGTATAACGTTATATACTATATCGATATAACGTATAACGTTATATACTATAACGATATAACGTATAACGTTATATACTATATCGATATAACGTATAACGTTATATACTATATCGATATAACGTATAACGTTATATACTATATCGATATAACGTATAACGTTATATACGATATCGATATAACGTATAACGTTGTATACTATTACGATATAACTTATAACGTTATGTACGATAACGGTATAACGTATAACGTTATATACTATAACGATATATCGTATAACATTATGTAGTATTACGATATAACGTATAACGTTATATACGATAACGATATAACGTATAACGTTATATACTATATCGATATAACGTATAACGTTATATACTATTACGATATAACGTATAACGTTATATACTATAACGATATAACGTATAACGTTATATACTATATCGATATAACGTATAACGTTATATACTATAACGATATAACGTATAACGTTATATACAATTACGATATAACGTATAACGTTATGTACGATAACGGTATAACGTATAACGTTATATACTAGAACGATATATCGTATAACGTTATGTAGTATTACGATATAACGTATAACGTTATATACGATAACGATATAACGTATAACGTTATATACTATATCGATATAACGTATAACGTTATATACTATTACGATATAACGTATAACGTTATATACTATAACGATATAACGTATAACGTTATATACTATATCGATATAACGTATATCGTTATATACTATTACGATATAACGTATAACGTTATATACTATTAAGATATAACGTATGACGTTATATACTATAACGATATAACGTATAACGTTATATACTATAACGATATAACGTATAACGTTATATACTATAACGATATAACGTATAACGTTATGTAGTATTACGATATAACGTATAACGTTATATACTATATCGATATAACGTATAACGTTATATACTATATCGATATAACGTATAACGTTATATACTATAACGATATAACGTATAACGTTATATACAATTACGATATAACGTATAACGTTATGTACGATAACGGTATAACGTATAACGTTATATACTATATCGATATAACGTATAACGTTATGTACGATAACGATATAACGTATAACGTTATATACTATAACGATATAACGTATAACGTTATATACTATAACGATATAACGTATATCGTTATATACTATTACGATATAACGTATAACGTTATATACTATAACGATATGACGTATAACGTTATGTAGTATTCCGATATAACGTATAACGTTATATACTATATCGATATAACGTATATCGTTATATACTATTACGATATAACGTATAACGTTATATACTATTACGATATAACGTATAACGTTATATACTTTAACGGTATAACGTATAACGTTATATACTATATCGATATAACGTATAACGTTATGTACGATAACGATATAACGTATAACGTTATATACTATAACGATATAACGTATAACGTTATATACTATAACGATATAACGTATATCGTTATATACTATTACGATATAACGTATAACGTTATATACTATAACGATATGACGTATAACGTTATGTAGTATTACGATATAACGTATAACGTTATATACTATATCGATATAACGTATATCGTTATATACTATTACGATATAACGTATAACGTTATATACTATTAAGATATAACGTATGACGTTATATACTATAACGATATAACGTATAACGTTATATACTATAACGATATAACGTATAACGTTATGTAGTATTATGATATAACGTATAACGTTATATACTATATCGATATAACGTATAACGTTATATACTATTACGATAAAACGTATAACTTTATATACTATATCGATATAACGTATAACGTTATATACTATAACGATATAACGTATAACGTTATATACTATATCGATATAACGTATAACGTTATATACTATATCGATATAACGTATAACGTTATATACTATATCGATATAACGTATAACGTTATATACGATATCGATATAACGTATAACGTTATATACGATATCGATATAACGTATAACGTTATATACGATATCGATATAACGTATAACGTTGTATACTATTACGATATAACGTATAACGTTATGTACGATAACGGTATAACGTATAACGTTATATACTATAACGATATGACGTATAACGTTATGTAGTATTACGATATAACGTATAACGTTATATACTATATCGATATAACGTATATCGTTATATACTATTACGATATAACGTATAACGTTATATACTATTACGATATAACGTATAACGTTATATACTTTAACGGTATAACGTATAACGTTATATACTATATCGATATAACGTATAACGTTATATACGATATCGATATAACGTATAACGTTGTATACTATTACGATATAACTTATAACGTTATGTACGATAACGGTATAACGTATAACGTTATATACTATAACGATATATCGTATAACATTATGTAGTATTACGATATAACGTATAACGTTATATACGATAACGATATAACGTATAACGTTATATACTATATCGATATAACGTATAACGTTATATACTATTACGATATAACGTATAACGTTATATACTATAACGATATAACGTATAACGTTATATACTATATCGATATAACGTATAACGTTATATACTATAACGATATAACGTATAACGTTATATACAATTACGATATAACGTATAACGTTATGTACGTAATCGATATAACGTATAACGTCATATACTATATCGATATAACGTATAACGTTATATACTATATCGATATAACGTATAACGTCATATACTATATCGATATAACGTATAACGTTATATACTATATCGATATAACGTATAACGTTATATACGATATCGATATAACGTATAACGTCATATACTATATCGATATAACGTATAACGTTATATACTATATCGATATAACCTATAACGTTATATACGATATCGATATAACGTATAACGTTATATACGATAACGCTATAACGTATAACGTTATATACTATATCGATATAACGTATAACGTTATATACTATAACGATATAACGTATAACGTTATATACTATAACGATATAACGTATAACGTTATATACAATTACGATATAACGTATAACGTTATATACAATTACGATATAACGTATAACGTTATGTACGATAACGGTATAACGTATAACGTTATATACTATAACGATATATCGTATAACGTTATGTAGTATTACGATATAACGTATAACGTTATATACTATATCGATATAACTTATATCGTTATATACTATTACGATATAACGTATAACGTTATATACTATTAAGATATAACGTATAACGTTATATACTATAACGATATAACGTATAACGTTATATACTATATCGATATAACGTATAACGTTATATACTATTACGATATAACGTATAACGTTATATACGATAACGATATAACGTATAACGTTATATACTATATCGATATAACGTATAACGTTATATACTATATCGATATATCGTATAACGTTATGTAGTATTACGATATAACGCATAACGTTATATACGATAACGATATAACGTATAACGTTATATACTATTACGATATAACGTATAACGTTATATACGATAACGATATAACGTATAACGTTATATACTATTGCGATATAACGTATAACGTTATATACGATAACGATATAACATATAACGTTATATACTATAACGATATAACGTATAACGTTATATACTATATCGATATAACGTATAACGTTATATACTATATCGATATAACGTATAACGTTATATACTATATCGATATAACGTATAACGTTATATACGATATCGATATAACGTATAACGTTGTATACTATTACGATATAACTTATAACGTTATGTACGATAACGGTATAACGTATAACGTTATATACTATAACGATATATCGTATAACATTATGTAGTATTACGATATAACGTATAACGTTATATACGATAACGATATAACGTATAACGTTATATACTATATCGATATAACGTATAACGTTATATACGATATCGATATAACGTATAACGTTATATACTATTACGATATAACGTATAACGTTATATACGATAACGATATAACGTATAACGTTATATACTATAACGATATATCGTATAACATTATGTAGTATTACGATATAACGTATAACGTTATATACGATAACGATATAACGTATAACGTTATATACTATATCGATATAACGTATAACGTTATATACTATTACGATATAACGTATAACGTTATATACTATAACGATATAACGCATAACGTTATATACTATAACGATATAACGTATAACGTTATATACTATATCGATATAACGTATAACGTTATATACTATATCGATATAACGTATAACGTTATATACTATATCGATATAACGTATAACGTTATATACTATATCGATATAACGTATATCGTTATATACTATAACGATATAACGTATAACGTTATATGCTATAACGATATGACGTACAACGTTATGTAGTATTACGATATAACGTATAACGTTATATACTATATCGATATAACGTATATCGTTATATACTATTACGATATAACGTATAACGTTATATACTATTAAGATATAACGTATAACGTTATATACTACAACGATATAACGTATAACGTTATATACTATATCGATATAACGTATAACGTTATATACTATTACGATATAACGTATAACGTTATATACGATAACGATATAACGTATAACGTTATATACTATATCGATATAACGTATAACGTTATATACTATTACGATATAACGTATAACGTTATATACTACAACGATATAACGCATAACGTTATATACTATAACGATATAACGTATAACGTTATTATATACTATATCGATATAACGTATAACGTTATGTACGTTACCGGTATAACGTATAACGTTATATACTATAACGATATATCGTATAACGTTATGTAGTATTACGATATAACGTATAACGTTATGTACGATAACGGTATAACGTATAACGTTATATACTATAACGATATATCGTATAACGTTATGTAGTATTACGATATAACGTATAACGTTATGTACGATAACGGTATAACGTATAACGTTATATACTATAACGATATATCGTATAACGTTATGTACGATAACGGTATAACGTATAACGTTATATACTATAACGATATATCGTATAACGTTATGTAGTATTACGATATAACGTATAACGTTATATACTATAACGATATAACGTATATCTTTGTATACTATTAAGATATAACGTATGACGTTATATACTATAACGATATAACGTATAACGTTATATACTATAACGATATAACGTATAACGTTATATACTATAACGATATGACGTATAACGTTATGTAGTATTACGACATAACGTATAACGTTATATACTATATCGATATAACGTATAACGTTATATACTATAACGATATAACGTATAACGTTATATACTATATCGATATAACGTATAACGTTATATACTATATCGATATAACGTATAACGTTATATACTATATCGATATAACGTATAACGTTATATACGATATCGATATAACGTATAACGTTGTATACTATTACGATATAACTTATAACGTTATGTACGATAACGGTATAACGTATAACGTTATATACTATAACGATATATCGTATAACATTATGTAGTATTACGATATAACGTATAACGTTATATACGATAACGATATAACGTATAACGTTATATACTATATCGATATAACGTATAACGTTATATACTATTACGATATAACGTATAACGTTATATACTATAACGATATAACGTATAACGTTATATACTATATCGATATAACGTATAACGTTATATACTATAACGATATAACGTATAACGTTATATACAATTACGATATAACGTATAACGTTATGTACGATAACGGTATAACGTATAACGTTATATACTAGAACGATATATCGTATAACGTTATGTAGTATTACGATATAACGTATAACGTTATATACGATAACGATATAACGTATAACGTTATATACTATATCGATATAACGTATAACGTTATATACTATTACGATATAACGTATAACGTTATATACTATAACGATATAACGTATAACGTTATATACTATATCGATATAACGTATATCGTTATATACTATTACGATATAACGTATAACGTTATATACTATTAAGATATAACGTATGACGTTATATACTATAACGATATAACGTATAACGTTATATACTATAACGATATAACGTATAACGTTATATACTATAACGATATAACGTATAACGTTATGTAGTATTACGATATAACGTATAACGTTATATACTATATCGATATAACGTATAACGTTATATACTATATCGATATAACGTATAACGTTATATACTATAACGATATAACGTATAACGTTATATACAATTACGATATAACGTATAACGTTATGTACGATAACGGTATAACGTATAACGTTATATACTATATCGATATAACGTATAACGTTATGTACGATAACGATATAACGTATAACGTTATATACTATAACGATATAACGTATAACGTTATATACTATAACGATATAACGTATATCGTTATATACTATTACGATATAACGTATAACGTTATATACTATAACGATATGACGTATAACGTTATGTAGTATTACGATATAACGTATAACGTTATATACTATATCGATATAACGTATATCGTTATATACTATTACGATATAACGTATAACGTTATATACTATTACGATATAACGTATAACGTTATATACTTTAACGGTATAACGTATAACGTTATATACTATATCGACATAACGTATAACGTTATGTACGATAACGATATAACGTATAACGTTATATACTATAACGATATAACGTATAACGTTATATACTATAACGATATAACGTATATCGTTATATACTATTACGATATAACGTATAACGTTATATACTATAACGATATGACGTATAACGTTATGTAGTATTACGATATAACGTATAACGTTATATACTATATCGATATAACGTATATCGTTATATACTATTACGATATAACGTATAACGTTATATACTATTAAGATATAACGTATGACGTTATATACTATAACGATATAACGTATAACGTTATATACTATAACGATATAACGTATAACGTTATGTAGTATTATGATATAACGTATAACGTTATATACTATATCGATATAACGTATAACGTTATATACTATTACGATAAAACGTATAACTTTATATACTATATCGATATAACGTATAACGTTATATACTATAACGATATAACGTATAACGTTATATACTATATCGATATAACGTATAACGTTATATACTATATCGATATAACGTATAACGTTATATACTATATCGATATAACGTATAACGTTATATACGATATCGATATAACGTATAACGTTATATACGATATCGATATAACGTATAACGTTATATACGATATCGATATAACGTATAACGTTGTATACTATTACGATATAACGTATAACGTTATGTACGATAACGGTATAACGTATAACGTTATATACTATAACGATATGACGTATAACGTTATGTAGTATTACGATATAACGTATAACGTTATATACTATATCGATATAACGTATATCGTTATATACTATTACGATATAACGTATAACGTTATATACTATTACGATATAACGTATAACGTTATATACTTTAACGGTATAACGTATAACGTTATATACTATATCGATATAACGTATAACGTTATATACGATATCGATATAACGTATAACGTTGTATACTATTACGATATAACTTATAACGTTATGTACGATAACGGTATAACGTATAACGTTATATACTATAACGATATATCGTATAACATTATGTAGTATTACGATATAACGTATAACGTTATATACGATAACGATATAACGTATAACGTTATATACTATATCGATATAACGTATAACGTTATATACTATTACGATATAACGTATAACGTTATATACTATAACGATATAACGTATAACGTTATATACTATATCGATATAACGTATAACGTTATATACTATAACGATATAACGTATAACGTTATATACAATTACGATATAACGTATAACGTTATGTACGTAATCGATATAACGTATAACGTTATATACTATACCGATATAACGTATAACGTTATATACTATAACGATATAACGTATAACGTTATATACTATATCGATATAACGTATAACGTTATATACGATATCGATATAACGTATAACGTTGTATACTATTACGATATAACTTATAACGTTATGTACGATAACGGTATAACGTATAACGTTATATACTATAACGATATAACGTATAACGTTATGTACGATAACGATATAACGTATAACGTTATATACTATAACGATATAACGTATAACGTTATATACCATAACGATATAACGTATATCGTTATATACTATTACGATATAACGTATAACGTTATATACTATAACGATATGACGTATAACGTTATGTAGTATTACGATATAACGTATAACGTTATATACTATATCGATATAACGTATATCGTTATATACTATTACGATATAACGTATAACGTTATATACTATTAAGATATAACGTATGACGTTATATACTATAACGATATAACGTATAACGTTATATACTATAACGATATAACGTATAACGTTATGTAGTATTATGATATAACGTATAAGGTTATATACTATATCGATATAACGTATAACGTTATATACTATTACGATAAAACGTATAACTTTATATACTATATCGATATAACGTATAACGTTATATACTATAACGATATAACGTATAACGTTATATACTATATCGATATAACGTATAACGTTATATGCTATATCGATATAACGTATAACGTTATATACTATATCGATATAACGTATAACGTTATATACGATATCGATATAACGTATAACGTTATATACGATATCGATATAACGTATAACGTTATATACGATATCGATATAACGTATAACGTTATATACGATATCGATATAACGTATAACGTTGTATACTATTACGATATAACGTATAACGTTATGTACGATAACGGTATAACGTATAACGTTATATACTATAACGATATATCGTATAACATTATGTAGTATTACGATATAACGTATAACGTTATATACGATAACGCTATAACGTATAACGTTATATACTATATCGATATAACGTATAACGTTATATACTATAACGATATAACGTATAACGTTATATACTATAACGATATAACGTATAACGTTATATACAATTACGATATAACGTATAACGTTATATACAATTACGATATAACGTATAACGTTATGTACGATAACGGTATAACGTATAACGTTATATACTATAACGATATATCGTATAACGTTATGTAGTATTACGATATAACGTATAACGTTATATACTATATCGATATAACTTATATCGTTATATACTATTACGATATAACGTATAACGTTATATACTATTAAGATATAACGTATAACGTTATATACTATAACGATATAACGTATAACGTTATATACTATATCGATATAACGTATAACGTTATATACTATTACGATATAACGTATAACGTTATATACGATAACGATATAACGTATAACGTTATATACTATATCGATATAACGTATAACGTTATATACTATTACGATATAACGTATAACGTTATATACAACAACGATATAACGCATAACGTTATATACTATAACGATATAACGTATAGCGTTATATACTATATCGATATAACGTATAACGTTATGTACGTTAACGGTATAACGTATAACGTTATATACTATAACGATATATCGTATAACGTTATGTAGTATTACGATATAACGTATAACGTTATGTACGATAACGGTATAACGTATAACGTTATATACTATAACGATATATCGTATAACGTTATGTAGTATTACGATATAACGTATAACGTTATATACGATAACGATATAACGTATAACGTTGTATACTATTACGATATAACGTATAACGTTATATACTATAACGATATGACGTATAACGTTATGCAGTATTACGATATAACGTATAACGTTATATACTATATCGATATAACGTATAACGTTATATACTATATCGATATATCGTATAACGTTATGTAGTATTACGATATAACGCATAACGTTATATACGATAACGATATAACGTATAACGTTATATACTATTACGATATAACGTATAACGTTATATACGATAACGATATAACGTATAACGTTATATACTATTACGATATAACGTATAACGTTATATACTATTACGATATAACGTATAACGTTATATACTATAACGATATAACGTATAACGTTATATACTATATCGATATAACGTATATCGTTATATACTATTACGATATAACGTATAACGTTATATACTATTAAGATATAACGTATGACGTTATATACTATAACGATATAACGTATAACGTTATATACTATAACGATATAACGTATAACGTTATATACTATAACGATATAACGTATAACGTTATGTAGTATTACGATATAACGTATAACGTTATATACTATATCGATATAACGTATAACGTTATATACTATATCGATATAACGTATAACGTTATATACTATAACGATATAACGTATAACGTTATATACAATTACGATATAACGTATAACGTTATGTACGATAACGGTATAACGTATAACGTTATATACTATATCGATATAACGTATAACGTTATGTACGATAACGATATAACGTATAACGTTATATACTATAACGATATAACGTATAACGTTATATACTATAACGATATAACGTATATCGTTATATACTATTACGATATAACGTATAACGTTATATACTATAACGATATGACGTATAACGTTATGTAGTATTACGATATAACGTATAACGTTATATACTATATCGATATAACGTATATCGTTATATACTATTACGATATAACGTATAACGTTATATACTATTACGATATAACGTATAACGTTATATACTTTAACGGTATAACGTATAACGTTATATACTATATCGACATAACGTATAACGTTATGTACGATAACGATATAACGTATAACGTTATATACTATAACGATATAACGTATAACGTTATATACTATAACGATATAACGTATATCGTTATATACTATTACGATATAACGTATAACGTTATATACTATAACGATATGACGTATAACGTTATGTAGTATTACGATATAACGTATAACGTTATATACTATATCGATATAACGTATATCGTTATATACTATTACGATATAACGTATAACGTTATATACTATTAAGATATAACGTATGACGTTATATACTATAACGATATAACGTATAACGTTATATACTATAACGATATAACGTATAACGTTATGTAGTATTATGATATAACGTATAACGTTATATACTATATCGATATAACGTATAACGTTATATACTATTACGATAAAACGTATAACTTTATATACTATATCGATATAACGTATAACGTTATATACTATAACGATATAACGTATAACGTTATATACTATATCGATATAACGTATAACGTTATATACTATATCGATATAACGTATAACGTTATATACTATATCGATATAACGTATAACGTTATATACGATATCGATATAACGTATAACGTTATATACGATATCGATATAACGTATAACGTTATATACGATATCGATATAACGTATAACGTTGTATACTATTACGATATAACGTATAACGTTATGTACGATAACGGTATAACGTATAACGTTATATACTATAACGATATGACGTATAACGTTATGTAGTATTACGATATAACGTATAACGTTATATACTATATCGATATAACGTATATCGTTATATACTATTACGATATAACGTATAACGTTATATACTATTACGATATAACGTATAACGTTATATACTTTAACGGTATAACGTATAACGTTATATACTATATCGATATAACGTATAACGTTATATACGATATCGATATAACGTATAACGTTGTATACTATTACGATATAACTTATAACGTTATGTACGATAACGGTATAACGTATAACGTTATATACTATAACGATATATCGTATAACATTATGTAGTATTACGATATAACGTATAACGTTATATACGATAACGATATAACGTATAACGTTATATACTATATCGATATAACGTATAACGTTATATACTATTACGATATAACGTATAACGTTATATACTATAACGATATAACGTATAACGTTATATACTATATCGATATAACGTATAACGTTATATACTATAACGATATAACGTATAACGTTATATACAATTACGATATAACGTATAACGTTATGTACGTAATCGATATAACGTATAACGTTATATACTATACCGATATAACGTATAACGTTATATACTATAACGATATAACGTATAACGTTATATACTATATCGATATAACGTATAACGTTATATACGATATCGATATAACGTATAACGTTGTATACTATTACGATATAACTTATAACGTTATGTACGATAACGGTATAACGTATAACGTTATATACTATAACGATATAACGTATAACGTTATGTAGTATTATGATATAACGTATAAGGTTATATACTATATCGATATAACGTATAACGTTATATACTATTACGATAAAACGTATAACTTTATATACTATATCGATATAACGTATAACGTTATATACTATAACGATATAACGTATAACGTTATATACTATATCGATATAACGTATAACGTTATATGCTATATCGATATAACGTATAACGTTATATACTATATCGATATAACGTATAACGTTATATACGATATCGATATAACGTATAACGTTATATACGATATCGATATAACGTATAACGTTATATACGATATCGATATAACGTATAACGTTATATACGATATCGATATAACGTATAACGTTGTATACTATTACGATATAACGTATAACGTTATGTACGATAACGGTATAACGTATAACGTTATATACTATAACGATATATCGTATAACATTATGTAGTATTACGATATAACGTATAACGTTATATACGATAACGCTATAACGTATAACGTTATATACTATATCGATATAACGTATAACGTTATATACTATAACGATATAACGTATAACGTTATATACTATAACGATATAACGTATAACGTTATATACAATTACGATATAACGTATAACGTTATATACAATTACGATATAACGTATAACGTTATGTACGATAACGGTATAACGTATAACGTTATATACTATAACGATATATCGTATAACGTTATGTAGTATTACGATATAACGTATAACGTTATATACTATATCGATATAACTTATATCGTTATATACTATTACGATATAACGTATAACGTTATATACTATTAAGATATAACGTATAACGTTATATACTATAACGATATAACGTATAACGTTATATACTATATCGATATAACGTATAACGTTATATACTATTACGATATAACGTATAACGTTATATACGATAACGATATAACGTATAACGTTATATACTATATCGATATAACGTATAACGTTATATACTATTACGATATAACGTATAACGTTATATACAACAACGATATAACGCATAACGTTATATACTATAACGATATAACGTATAGCGTTATATACTATATCGATATAACGTATAACGTTATGTACGTTAACGGTATAACGTATAACGTTATATACTATAACGATATATCGTATAACGTTATGTAGTATTACGATATAACGTATAACGTTATGTACGATAACGGTATAACGTATAACGTTATATACTATAACGATATATCGTATAACGTTATGTAGTATTACGATATAACGTATAACGTTATATACGATAACGATATAACGTATAACGTTGTATACTATTACGATATAACGTATAACGTTATATACTATAACGATATGACGTATAACGTTATGCAGTATTACGATATAACGTATAACGTTATGTACGATATCGATATAACGTATAACGTTATATACTATATCGATATAACGTATAACGTTATATACTACATCGATATAACGTATAACGTTATATACGATATCGATATAACGTATAACGTTGTATACTATTACGATATAACTTATAACGTTATGTACGATAACGGTATAACGTATAACGTTATATACTATAACGATATATCGTATAACATTATGTAGTATTACGATATAACGTATAACGTTATATACGATAACGATATAACGTATAACGTTATATACTATATCGATATAACGTATAACGTTATATACGATATCGATATAACGTATAACGTTATATACTATTACGATATAACGTATAACGTTATATACGATAACGATATAACGTATAACGTTATATACTATAACGATATATCGTATAACATTATGTAGTATTACGATATAACGTATAACGTTATATACGATAACGATATAACGTATAACGTTATATACTATATCGATATAACGTATAACGTTATATACTATTACGATATAACGTATAACGTTATATACTATAACGATATAACGCATAACGTTATATACTATAACGGTATAACGTATAACGTTATATACTATATCGATATAACGTATAACGTTATATACTATATCGATATAACGTATAACGTTATATACTATATCGATATAACGTATAACGTTATATACTATATCGATATAACGTATATCGTTATATACTATAACGATATAACGTATAACGTTATATGCTATAACGATATGACGTACAACGTTATGTAGTATTACGATATAACGTATAACGTTATATACTATATCGATATAACGTATATCGTTATATACTATTACGATATAACGTATAACGTTATATACTATTAAGATATAACGTATAACGTTATATACTACAACGATATAACGTATAACGTTATATACTATATCGATATAACGTATAACGTTATATACTATTACGATATAACGTATAACGTTATATACGATAACGATATAACGTATAACGTTATATACTATATCGATATAACGTATATCGTTATATACTATTACGATATAACGTATAACGTTATATACTATTAAGATATAACGTATAACGTTATATACTACAACGATATAACGTATAACGTTATATACTATATCGATATAACGTATAACGTTATATACTATTACGATATAACGTATAACGTTATATACGATAACGATATAACGTATAACGTTATATACTATATCGATATAACGTATAACGTTATATACTATTACGATATAACGTATAACGTTATATACTACAACGATATAACGCATAACGTTATATACTATAACGATATAACGTATAACGTTATATACTATATCGATATAACGTATAACGTTATGTACGTTAACGGTATAACGTATAACGTTATATACTATAACGATATATCGTATAACGTTATGTAGTATTACGATATAACGTATAACGTTATGTACGATAACGGTATAACGTATAACGTTATATACTATAACGATATATCGTATAACGTTATGTAGTATTACGATATAACGTATAACGTTATGTACGATAACGGTATAACGTATAACGTTATATACTATAACGATATATCGTATAACGTTATGTACGATAACGGTATAACGTATAACGTTATATACTATAACGATATATCGTATAACGTTATGTACGATAACGGTATAACGTATAACGTTATATACTATAACGATATATCGTATAACGTTATGTAGTATTACGATATAACGTATAACGTTATATACTATAACGATATAACGTATATCTTTGTATACTATTAAGATATAACGTATGACGTTATATACTATAACGATATAACGTATAACGTTATATACTATAACGATATAACGTATAACGTTATGTAGTATTATGATATAACGTATAACGTTATATACTATATCGATATAACGTATAACGTTATATACTATTACGATATAACGTATAACGTTATATACTATAACGATATGATGTATAACGTTATGTAGTATTACGACATAACGTATAACGTTATATACTATATCGATATAACGTATAACGTTATATACTATAACGATATAACGTATAACGTTATATACTATATCGATATAACGTATAACGTTATATACTATATCGATATAACGTATAACGTTATATACTATATCGATATAACGTATAACGTTATATACGATATCGATATAACGTATAACGTTGTATACTATTACGATATAACTTATAACGTTATGTACGATAACGGTATAACGTATAACGTTATATACTGTAACGATATATCGTATAACATTATGTAGTATTACGATATAACGTATAACGTTATATACGATAACGATATAACGTATAACGTTATATACTATATCGATATAACGTATAACGTTATATACTATTACGATATAACGTATAACGCTATATACTATAACGATATAACGTATAACGTTATATACTATATCGATATAACGTATAACGTTATATACTATAACGATATAACGTATAACGTTATATACAATTACGATATAACGTATAACGTTATGTACGATAACGGTATAACGTATAACGTTATATACTAGAACGATATATCGTATAACGTTATGTAGTATTACGATATAACGTATAACGTTATATACGATAACGATATAACGTATAACGTTATATACTATATCGATATAACGTATAACGTTATATACTATTACGATATAACGTATAACGTTATATACTATAACGATATAACGTATAACGTTATATACTATATCGATATAACGTATAACGTTATATACTATAACGATATAACGTATAACGTTATATACAATTACGATATAACGTATAACGTTATGTACGATAACGGTATAACGTATAACGTTATATACTAGAACGATATATCGTATAACGTTATGTAGTATTACGATATAACGTATAACGTTATATACGATAACGATATAACGTATAACGTTATATACTATATCGATATAACGTATAACGTTATATACTATTACGATATAACGTATAACGTTATATACTATAACGATATAACGTATAACGTTATATACTATATCGATATAACGTATATCGTTATATACTATTACGATATAACGTATAACGTTATATACTATTAAGATATAACGTATGACGTTATATACTATAACGATATAACGTATAACGTTATATACTATAACGATATAACGTATAACGTTATATACTATAACGATATAACGTATAACGTTATGTAGTATTACGATATAACGTATAACGTTATGTAGTATTACGATATAACGTATAACGTTATATACTATATCGATATAACGTATAACGTTATATACTATATCGATATAACGTATAACGTTATATACTATAACGATATAACGTATAACGTTATATACAATTACGATATAACGTATAACGTTATATACTATAACGATATAACGTATAACGTTATATACAATTACGATATAACGTATAACGTTATGTACGATATCGATATAACGTATAACGTCATATACTATATCGATATAACGTATAACGTTATATACTATTACGATAAAACGTATAACTTTATATACTATATCGATATAACGTATAACGTTATATACTATATCGATATAACGTATAACGTTATATACGATATCGATATAACGTATAACGTTATATACGATATCGATATAACGTATAACGTTATATACGATATCGATATAACGTATAACGTTGTATACTATTACGATATAACGTATAACGTTATGTACGATAACGGTATAACGTATAACGTTATATACTATAACGATATATCGTATAACATTATGTAGTATTACGATATAACGTATAACGTTATATACGATAACGCTATAACGTATAACGTTATATACTATATCGATATAACGTATAACGTTATATACTATAACGATATAACGTATAACGTTATATACTATATCGATATAACGTATAACGTTATATACGATATCGATATAACGTATAACGTTGTATACTATTACGATATAACTTATAACGTTATGTACGATAACGGTATAAAGTATAACGTTATATACTATAACGATATATCGTATAACATTATGTAGTATTACGATATAACGTATAACGTTATATACGATAACGATATAACGTATAACGTTATATACTATATCGATATAACGTATAACGTTATATACTATTACGATATAACGTATAACGTTATATACTATAACGATATAACGTATAACGTTATATACTATATCGATATAACGTATAACGTTATATACTATAACGATATAACGTATAACGTTATATACAATTACGATATAACGTATAACGTTATGTACGATATCGATATAACGTATAACGTCATATACTATATCGATATAACGTATAACGTTATATACTATATCGATATAACGTATAACGTCATATACTATATCGATATAACGTATAACGTTATATACTATATCGATATAACGTATAACGTTATATACTATATCGATATAACGTATAACGTTATATACGATATCGATATAACGTATAACGTTATATACGATATCGATATAACGTATAACGTTATATACGATATCGATATAACGTATAACGTTATATACGATATCGATATAACGTATAACGTTGTATACTATTACGATATAACGTATAACGTTATGTACGATAACGGTATAACGTATAACGTTATATACTATAACGATATATCGTATAACATTATGTAGTATTACGATATAACGTATAACGTTATATACGATAACGATATAACGTATAACGTTATATACTATATCGATATAACGTATAACGTTATATACTATTACGATATAACGTATAACGTTATATACTATGACGATATAACGTATAACGTTATATACTATATCGATATAACGTATATCGTTATATACTATTACGATATAACGTATAACGTTATATACTATTAAGATATAACGTATGACGTTATATACTATAACGATATAACGTATAACGTTATATACTATAACGATATAACGTATAACGTTATGTAGTATTACGATATAACGTATAACGTTATATACTATATCGATATAACGTATAACGTTATATACTATATCGATATAACGTATAACGTTATATACTATAACGATATAACGTATAACGTTATATACAATTACGATATAACGTATAACGTTATATACAATTACGATATAACGTATAACGTTATGTACGATAACGGTATAACGTATAACGTTATATACTATAACGATATATCGTATAACGTTATGTAGTATTACGATATAACGTATAACGTTATATACTATATCGATATAACTTATATCGTTATATACTATTACGATATAACGTATAACGTTATATACTATTAAGATATAACGTATAACGTTATATACTATAACGATATAACGTATAACGTTATATACTATATCGATATAACGTATAACGTTATACACTATTACGATATAACGTATAACGTTATATACGATAACGATATAACGTATAACGTTATATACTATATCGATATAACGTATAACGTTATATACTATTACGATATAACGTATAACGTTATATACAACAACGATATAACGCATAACGTTATATACTATAACGATATAACGTATAGCGTTATATACTATATCGATATAACGTATAACGTTATGTACGTTAACGGTATAACGTATAACGTTATATACTATAACGATATATCGTATAACGTTATGTAGTATTACGATATAACGTATAACGTTATGTACGATAACGGTATAACGTATAACGTTATATACTATAACGATATACCGTATAACGTTATGTAGTATTACGAAATAACGTATAACGTTATATACGATAACGATATAACGTATAACGTTGTATACTATTACGATATAACGTATAACGTTATATACTATAACGATATGACGTATAACGTTATGCAGTATTACGATATAACGTATAACGTTATATACTATATCGATATAACGTATAACGTTATATACTATATCGATATATCGTATAACGTTATGTAGTATTACGATATAACGCATAACGTTATATACGATAACGATATAACGTATAACGTTATATACTATTACGATATAACGTATAACGTTATATACGATAACGATATAACGTATAACGTTATATACTATATCGATATAACGTATATCGTTTTATACTATTACGATATAACGAATAACGTTATATACTATTACGATATAACGTATAACGTTATATACTATAACGATATGACGTATAACGTTATGTAGTATTACGACATAACGTATAACGTTATATACTATATCGATATAACGTATAACGTTATATACTATAACGATATAACGTATAACGTTATATACTATATCGATATAACGTATAACGTTATATACTATATCGATATAACGTATAACGTTATATACTATATCGATATAACGTATAACGTTATATACGATATCGATATAACGTATAACGTTGTATACTATTACGATATAACTTATAACGTTATGTACGATAACGGTATAACGTATAACGTTATATACTATAACGATATATCGTATAACATTATGTAGTATTACGATATAACGTATAACGTTATATACGATAACGATATAACGTATAACGTTATATACTATATCGATATAACGTATAACGTTATATACTATTACGATATAACGTATAACGTTATATACTATAACGATATAACGTATAACGTTATATACTATATCGATATAACGTATAACGTTATATACTATAACGATATAACGTATAACGTTATATACAATTACGATATAACGTATAACGTTATGTACGATAACGGTATAACGTATAACGTTATATACTAGAACGATATATCGTATAACGTTATGTAGTATTACGACATAACGTATAACGTTATATACTATATCGATATAACGTATAACGTTATATACTATAACGATATAACGTATAACGTTATATACTATATCGATATAACGTATAACGTTATATACTATATCGATATAACGTATAACGTTATATACTATTACGATATAACGTATAACGTTATATACTATATCGATATAACGTATAACGTTATATACTATATCGATATAACGTATAACGTTATATACTATAACGATATGACGTATAACGTTATGTAGTATTACGATATAACGTATAACGATATGTACGATAACGATATAACGTATAACGTTATATACTATAACGATATGACGTACAACGTTATGTAGTATTACGATATAACGTATAACTTTATATACTATATCGATATAACGTATATCGTTATATACTATTTCGATATAACGTATAACGTTATATACTATTAAGATATAACGTATAACGTTATATACTATAACGATATAACGTATAACGATATGTACGATAACGATATAACGTATAAAGTTATATACTATAACGATATAACGTATAACGTTATATACTATAACGATATAACGTATATCGTTATATACTATTACGATATAACGTATAACGTTATATACTATAACGATATGACGTACAACGTTATGTAGTATTACGATATAACGTATAACTTTATATACTATATCGATATAACGTATATCGTTATATACTATTACGATATAACGTATAACGTTATATACTATTAAGATATAACGTATAACGTTATATACTATAACGATATAACGTATAACGTTATATACTATATCGATATAACGTATAACGTTATATACTATTACGATATAACGTATAACGATATATACGATAACGATATAACGTATAACGTTATATACTATATCGATATAACGTATAACGTTATATACTATTACGATATAACGTATAACGTTATATACTATAACGATATAACGTATAACGTTATATAGTATATCGATATAACGTATAACGTTATATACTATTACGATATAACGTATATCGTTATATACTATTACGATATAACGTATAACGTTATATACTATTAAGATATAACGTATAACGTTATATACTATAACGATATAACGTATAACGTTATATACTATATCGATATAACGTATAACGTTATATACTATTACGATATAACGTATAACGTTATATACGATAACGATATAACGTATAACGTTATATACTATATCGATATAACGTATAACGTTATATACTATTACGATATAACGTATAACGTTATATACAACAACGATATAACGCATAACGTTATATACTATAACGATATAACGTATAGCGTTATATACTATATCGATATAACGTATAACGTTATGTACGTTAACGGTATAACGTATAACGTTATATACTATAACGATATAACGTATAACGTTGTATACTATTACGATATAACGTATAACGTTATATACTATAACGATATGACGTATAACGTTATGCAGTATTACGATATAACGTATAACGTTATATACTATATCGATATAACGTATAACGTTATATACTATATCGATATATCGTATAACGTTATGTAGTATTACGATATAACGCATAACGTTATATACGATAACGATATAACGTATAACGTTATATACTATTACGATATAACGTATAACGTTATATACGATAACGATATAACGTATAACGTTATATACTATTACGATATAACGTATAACGTTATATACGATAACGATATAACATATAACGTTATATACTATAACGATATAACGTATAACGTTATATACTATATCGATATAACGTATAACGTTATATACTATATCGATATAACGTATAACGTTATATACTATATCGATATAACGTATAACGTTATATACTACATCGATATAACGTATAACGTTATATACGATATCGATATAACGTATAACGTTGTATACTATTACGATATAACTTATAACGTTATGTACGATAACGGTATAACGTATAACGTTATATACTATAACGATATATCGTATAACATTATGTAGTATTACGATATAACGTATAACGTTATATACGATAACGATATAACGTATAACGTTATATACTATATCGATATAACGTATAACGTTATATACGATATCGATATAACGTATAACGTTATATACTATTACGATATAACGTATAACGTTATATACGATAACGATATAACGTATAACGTTATATACTATAACGATATATCGTATAACATTATGTAGTATTACGATATAACGTATAACGTTATATACGATAACGATATAACGTATAACGTTATATACTATATCGATATAACGTATAACGTTATATACTATTACGATATAACGTATAACGTTATATACTATAACGATATAACGCATAACGTTATATACTATAACGATATAACGTATAACGTTATATACTATATCGATATAACGTATAACGTTATATACTATATCGATATAACGTATAACGTTATATACTATATCGATATAACGTATAACGTTATATACTATATCGATATAACGTATATCGTTATATACTATAACGATATAACGTATAACGTTATATGCTATAACGATATGACGTACAACGTTATGTAGTATTACGATATAACGTATAACGTTATATACTATATCGATATAACGTATATCGTTATATACTATTACGATATAACGTATAACGTTATATACTATTAAGATATAACGTATAACGTTATATACTACAACGATATAACGTATAACGTTATATACTATATCGATATAACGTATAACGTTATATACTATTACGATATAACGTATAACGTTATATACGATAACGATATAACGTATAACGTTATATACTATATCGATATAACGTATATCGTTATATACTATTACGATATAACGTATAACGTTATATACTATTAAGATATAACGTATAACGTTATATACTACAACGATATAACGTATAACGTTATATACTATATCGATATAACGTATAACGTTATATACTATTACGATATAACGTATAACGTTATATACGATAACGATATAAGGTATAACGTTATATACTATATCGATATAACGTATAACGTTATATACTATTACGATATAACGTATAACGTTATATACTACAACGATATAACGCATAACGTTATATACTATAACGATATAACGTATAACGTTATATACTATATCGATATAACGTATAACGTTATGTACGTTAACGGTATAACGTATAACGTTATATACTATAACGATATATCGTATAACGTTATGTAGTATTACGATATAACGTATAACGTTATGTACGATAACGGTATAACGTATAACGTTATATACTATAACGATATATCGTATAACGTTATGTAGTATTACGATATAACGTATAACGTTATGTACGATAACGGTATAACGTATAACGTTATATACTATAACGATATATCGTATAACGTTATGTACGATAACGGTATAACGTATAACGTTATATACTATAACGATATATCGTATAACGTTATGTAGTATTACGATATAACGTATAACGTTATATACTATAACGATATAACGTATATCTTTGTATACTATTAAGATATAACGTATGACGTTATATACTATAACGATATAACGTATAACGTTATATACTATAACGATATAACGTATAACGTTATGTAGTATTATGATATAACGTATAACGTTATATACTATATCGATATAACGTATAACGTTATATACTATTACGATATAACGTATAACGTTATATACTATAACGATATGATGTATAACGTTATGTAGTATTACGACATAACGTATAACGTTATATACTATATCGATATAACGTATAACGTTATATACTATAACGATATAACGTATAACGTTATATACTATATCGATATAACGTATAACGTTATATACTATATCGATATAACGTATAACGTTATATACTATATCGATATAACGTATAACGTTATATACTATATCGATATAACGTATAACGTTATTTACGATATCGATATAACGTATAACGTTGTATACTATTACGATATAACTTATAACGTTATGTACGATAACGGTATAACGTATAACGTTATATACTATAACGATATATCGTATAACATTATGTAGTATTACGATATAACGTATAACGTTATATACGATAACGATATAACGTATAACGTTATATACTATATCGATATAACGTATAACGTTATATACTATTACGATATAACGTATAACGTTATATACTATAACGATATAACGTATAACGTTATATACTATATCGATATAACGTATAACGTTATATACTATAACGATATAACGTATAACGTTATATACAATTACGATATAACGTATAACGTTATGTACGATAACGGTATAACGTATAACGTTATATACTAGAACGATATATCGTATAACGTTATGTAGTATTACGATATAACGTATAACGTTATATACGATAACGATATAACGTATAACGTTATATACTATATCGATATAACGTATAACGTTATATACTATTACGATATAGCGTATAACGTTATATACTATAACGATATAACGTATAACGTTATATACTATATCGATATAACGTATATCGTTATATACTATTACGATATAACGTATAACGTTATATACTATTAAGATATAACGTATGACGTTATATACTATAACGATATAACGTATAACGTTATATACTATAACGATATAACGTATAACGTTATATACTATAACGATATAACGTATAACGTTATGTAGTATTACGATATAACGTATAACGTTATATACTATATCGATATAACGTATAACGTTATATACTATATCGATATAACGTATAACGTTATATACTATAACGATATAACGTATAACGTTATATACAATTACGATATAACGTATAACGTTATGTACGATAACGGTATAACGTATAACGTTATATACTATATCGATATAACGTATAACGTTATGTACGATAACGATATAACGTATAACGTTATATACTATAACGATATAACGTATAACGTTATATACTATAACGATATAACGTATATCGTTATATACTATTACGATATAACGTATAACGTTATATACTATAACGATATGACGTATAACGTTATGTAGTATTACGATATAACGTATAACGTTATATACTATATCGATATAACGTATATCGTTATATACTATTACGATATAACGTATAACGTTATATACTATTACGATATAACGTATAACGTTATATACTTTAACGGTATAACGTATAACGTTATATACTATATCGATATAACGTATAACGTTATGTACGATAACGATATAACGTATAACGTTATATACTATAACGATATAACGTATAACGTTATATACTATAACGATATAACGTATATCGTTATATACTATTACGATATAACGTATAACGTTATATACTATAACGATATGACGTATAACGTTATGTAGTATTACGATATAACGTATAACGTTATATACTATATCGATATAACGTATATCGTTATATACTATTACGATATAACGTATAACGTTATATACTATTAAGATATAACGTATGACGTTATATACTATAACGATATAACGTATAACGTTATATACTATAACGATATAACGTATAACGTTATGTAGTATTATGATATAACGTATAACGTTATATACTATATCGATATAACGTATAACGTTATATACTATTACGATAAAACGTATAACTTTATATACTATATCGATATAACGTATAACGTTATATACTATATCGATATAACGTATAACGTTATATACGATATCGATATAACGTATAACGTTATATACGATATCGATATAACGTATAACGTTATATACGATATCGATATAACGTATAACGTTGTATACTATTACGATATAACGTATAACGTTATGTACGATAACGGTATAACGTATAACGTTATATACTATAACGATATATCGTATAACATTATGTAGTATTACGATATAACGTATAACGTTATATACGATAACGCTATAACGTATAACGTTATATACTATATCGATATAACGTATAACGTTATATACTATAACGATATAACGTATAACGTTATATACTATATCGATATAACGTATAACGTTATATACGATATCGATATAACGTATAACGTTGTATACTATTACGATATAACTTATAACGTTATGTACGATAACGGTATAACGTATAACGTTATATACTATAACGATATATCGTATAACATTATGTAGTATTACGATATAACGTATAACGTTATATACGATAACGATATAACGTATAACGTTATATACTATATCGATATAACGTATAACGTTATATACTATTACGATATAACGTATAACGTTATATACTATAACGATATAACGTATAACGTTATATACTATATCGATATAACGTATAACGTTATATACTATAACGATATAACGTATAACGTTATATACAATTACGATATAACGTATAACGTTATGTACGATATCGATATAACGTATAACGTCATATACTATATCGATATAACGTATAACGTTATATACTATATCGATATAACGTATAACGTCATATACTATATCGATATAACGTATAACGTTATATACTATATCGATATAACGTATAACGTTATATACTATATCGATATAACGTATAACGTTATATACGATATCGATATAACGTATAACGTTATATACGATATCGATATAACGTATAACGTTATATACGATATCGATATAACGTATAACGTTATATACGATATCGATATAACGTATAACGTTGTATACTATTACGATATAACGTATAACGTTATGTACGATAACGGTATAACGTATAACGTTATATACTATAACGATATATCGTATAACATTATGTAGTATTACGATATAACGTATAACGTTATATACGATAACGATATAACGTATAACGTTATATACTATATCGATATAACGTATAACGTTATATACTATTACGATATAACGTATAACGTTATATACTATGACGATATAACGTATAACGTTATATACTATATCGATATAACGTATATCGTTATATACTATTACGATATAACGTATAACGTTATATACTATTAAGATATAACGTATGACGTTATATACTATAACGATATAACGTATAACGTTATATACTATAACGATATAACGTATAACGTTATGTAGTATTACGATATAACGTATAACGTTATATACTATATCGATATAACGTATAACGTTATATACTATATCGATATAACGTATAACGTTATATACTATAACGATATAACGTATAACGTTATATACAATTACGATATAACGTATAACGTTATATACAATTACGATATAACGTATAACGTTATGTACGATAACGGTATAACGTATAACGTTATATACTATAACGATATATCGTATAACGTTATGTAGTATTACGATATAACGTATAACGTTATATACTATATCGATATAACTTATATCGTTATATACTATTACGATATAACGTATAACGTTATATACTATTAAGATATAACGTATAACGTTATATACTATAACGATATAACGTATAACGTTATATACTATATCGATATAACGTATAACGTTATACACTATTACGATATAACGTATAACGTTATATACGATAACGATATAACGTATAACGTTATATACTATATCGATATAACGTATAACGTTATATACTATTACGATATAACGTATAACGTTATATACAACAACGATATAACGCATAACGTTATATACTATAACGATATAACGTATAGCGTTATATACTATATCGATATAACGTATAACGTTATGTACGTTAACGGTATAACGTATAACGTTATATACTATAACGATATATCGTATAACGTTATGTAGTATTACGATATAACGTATAACGTTATGTACGATAACGGTATAACGTATAACGTTATATACTATAACGATATACCGTATAACGTTATGTAGTATTACGAAATAACGTATAACGTTATATACGATAACGATATAACGTATAACGTTGTATACTATTACGATATAACGTATAACGTTATATACTATAACGATATGACGTATAACGTTATGCAGTATTACGATATAACGTATAACGTTATATACTATATCGATATAACGTATAACGTTATATACTATATCGATATATCGTATAACGTTATGTAGTATTACGATATAACGCATAACGTTATATACGATAACGATATAACGTATAACGTTATATACTATTACGATATAACGTATAACGTTATATACGATAACGATATAACGTATAACGTTATATACTATATCGATATAACGTATATCGTTTTATACTATTACGATATAACGAATAACGTTATATACTATTACGATATAACGTATAACGTTATATACTATAACGATATGACGTATAACGTTATGTAGTATTACGATAAAACGTATAACGTTATATACTATATCGATATAACGTATAACGTTATATACTATAACGATATAACGTATAACGTTATATACTATATCGATATAACGTATAACGTTATATACTATATCGATATAACGTATAACGTTATATACTATATCGATATAACGTATAACGTTATATACTATTACGATATAACGTATAACGTTATATACTATAACGATATGACGTATAACGTTATGTAGTATTACGACATAACGTATAACGTTATATACTATATCGATATAACGTATAACGTTATATACTATAACGATATAACGTATAACGTTATATACTATATCGATATAACGTATAACGTTATATACTATATCGATATAACGTATAACGTTATATACTATATCGATATAACGTATAACGTTATATACGATATCGATATAACGTATAACGTTGTATACTATTACGATATAACTTATAACGTTATGTACGATAACGGTATAACGTATAACGTTATATACTATAACGATATATCGTATAACATTATGTAGTATTACGATATAACGTATAACGTTATATACGATAACGATATAACGTATAACGTTATATACTATATCGATATAACGTATAACGTTATATACTATTACGATATAACGTATAACGTTATATACAATTACGATATAACGTATAACGTTATGTACGATAACGGTATAACGTATAACGTTATATACTAGAACGATATATCGTATAACGTTATGTAGTATTACGACATAACGTATAACGTTATATACTATATCGATATAACGTATAACGTTATATACTATAACGATATAACGTATAACGTTATATACTATATCGATATAACGTATAACGTTATATACTATATCGATATAACGTATAACGTTATATACTATTACGATATAACGTATAACGTTATATACTATATCGATATAACGTATAACGTTATATACTATATCGATATAACGTATAACGTTATATACGATATCGATATAACGTATAACGTTATGTACGATATCGATATAACGTATAACGTTGTATACTATTACGATATAACGTATAACGTTATGTACGATAACGGTATAACGTATAACGTTATATACTATAACGATATATCGTATAACATTATGTAGTATTACGATATAACGTATAACGTTATATACGATAACGATATAACGTATAACGTTATATACTATATCGATATAACGTATAACGTTATATACTATTACGATATAACGTATAACGTTATATACTATAACGATATAACGTATAACGTTATATACTATATCGATATAACGTATATCGTTATATACTATATCGATATAACGTATATCGTTATATACTATTACGATATAACGTATAACGTTATATACTATTAAGATATAACGTATGACGTTATATACTATAACGATATAACGTATAACGTTATATACTATAACGATATAACGTATAACGTTATGTAGTATTACGATATAACGTATAACGTTATATACTATATCGATATAACGTATATCGTTTTATACTATTACGATATAACGTATAACGTTATATACTATTACGATATAACGTATAACGTTATATACTATAACGATATAACGTATAACGTTATGTAGTATTATGATATAACGTATAACGTTATATACTATATCGATATAACGTATAACGTTATATACTATTACGATATAACGTATAACGTTATATACTATAACGATATGACGTATAACGTTATGTAGTATTACGATATAACGTATAACGATATGTACGATAACGATATAACGTATAACGTTATATACTATAACGATATGACGTACAACGTTATGTAGTATTACGATATAACGTATAACTTTATATACTACATCGATGTAACGTATATCGTTATATACTATTTCGATATAACGTATAACGTTATATACTATTAAGATATAACGTATAACGTTATATACTATAACGATATAACGTATAACGATATGTACGATAACGATATAACGTATAACGTTATATACTATAACGATATAACGTATAACGTTATATACTATAACGATATAACGTATATCGTTATATACTATTACGATATAACGTATAACGTTATATACTATAACGATATGACGTACAACGTTATGTAGTATTACGATATAACGTATAACTTTATATACTATATCGATATAACGTATATCGTTATATACTATTACGATATAACGTATATCGTTATATACTATTACGATATAACGTATAACGTTATATACTATTAAGATATAACGTATAACGTTATATACTATAACGATATAACGTATAACGTTATATACTATATCGATATAACGTATAACGTTATATACTATTACGATATAACGTATAACGTTATATACGATAACGATATAACGTATAACGTTATATACTATATCGATATAACGTATAACGTTATATACTATTACGATATAACGTATAACGTTATATACAACAACGATATAACGCATAACGTTATATACTATAACGATATAACGTATAGCGTTATATACTATATCGATATAACGTATAACGTTATGTACGTTAACGGTATAACGTATAACGTTATATACTATAACGATATATCGTATAACGTTATGTAGTATTACGATATAACGTATAACGTTATGTACGATAACGGTATAACGTATAACGTTATATACTATAACGATATATCGTATAACGTTATGTAGTATTACGATATAACGTATAACGTTATATACGATAACGATATAACGTATAACGTTGTATACTATTACGATATAACGTATAACGTTATATACTATAACGATATGACGTATAACGTTATGCAGTATTACGATATAACGTATAACGTTATATACTATATCGATATAACGTATAACGTTATATACTATATCGATATATCGTATAACGTTATGTAGTATTACGATATAACGCATAACGTTATATACGATAACGATATAACGTATAACGTTATATACTATTACGATATAACGTATAACGTTATATACGATAACGATATAACGTATAACGTTATATACTATTACGATATAACGTATAACGTTATATACGATAACGATATAACATATAACGTTATATACTATAACGATATAACGTATAACGTTATATACTATATCGATATAACGTATAACGTTATATACTATATCGATATAACGTATAACGTTATATACTATATCGATATAACGTATAACGTTATATACTACATCGATATAACGTATAACGTTATATACGATATCGATATAACGTATAACGTTGTATACTATTACGATATAACTTATAACGTTATGTACGATAACGGTATAACGTATAACGTTATATACTATAACGATATATCGTATAACATTATGTAGTATTACGATATAACGTATAACGTTTATATACGATAACGATATAACGTTTAACGTTATATACTATATCGATATAACGTATAACGTTATATACGATATCGATATAACGTATAACGTTATATACTATTACGATATAACGTATAACGTTATATACGATAACGATATAACGTATAACGTTATATACTATAACGATATATCGTATAACATTATGTAGTATTACGATATAACGTATAACGTTATATACGATAACGATATAACGTATAACGTTATATACTATATCGATATAACGTATAACGTTATATACTATTACGATATAACGTATAACGTTATATACTATAACGATATAACGCATAACGTTATATACTATAACGATATAACGTATAACGTTATATACTATATCGATATAACGTATAACGTTATATACTATATCGATATAACGTATAACGTTATATACTATATCGATATAACGTATAACGTTATATACTATATCGATATAACGTATATCGTTATATACTATAACGATATAACGTATAACGTTATATGCTATAACGATATGACGTACAACGTTATGTAGTATTACGATATAACGTATAACGTTATATACTATATCGATATAACGTATATCGTTATATACTATTACGATATAACGTATAACGTTATATACTATTAAGATATAACGTATAACGTTATATACTACAACGATATAACGTATAACGTTATATACTATATCGATATAACGTATAACGTTATATACTATGACGATATAAAGTATAACGTTATATACGATAACGATATAACGTATAACGTTATATACTATATCGATATAACGTATATCGTTATATACTATTACGATATAACGTATAACGTTATATACTATTAAGATATAACGTATAACGTTATATACTACAACGATATAACGTATAACGTTATATACTATATCGATATAACGTATAACGTTATATACTATTACGATATAACGTATAACGTTATATACGATAACGATATAACGTATAACGTTATATACTATATCGATATAACGTATAACGTTATATACTATTACGATATAACGTATAACGTTATATACTACAACGATATAACGCATAACGTTATATACTATAACGATATAACGTATAACGTTATATACTATATCGATATAACGTATAACGTTATGTACGTTAACGGTATAACGTATAACGTTATATACTATAACGATATATCGTATAACGTTATGTAGTATTACGATATAACGTATAACGTTATGTACGATAACGGTATAACGTATAACGTTATATACTATAACGATATATCGTATAACGTTATGTAGTATTACGATATAACGTATAACGTTATGTACGATAACGGTATAACGTATAACGTTATATACTATAACGATATAACGTATAACGTTATATACTATATCGATATAACGTATATCGTTATATACTATTACGATATAACGTATAACGTTATATACTATTAAGATATAACGTATGACGTTATATACTATAACGATATAACGTATAACGTTATATACTGTAACGATATAACGTATAACGTTATATACTATAACGATATAACGTATAACGTTATGTAGTATTACGATATAACGTATAACGTTATATACTATATCGATATAACGTATAACGTTATATACTATATCGATATAACGTATAACGTTATATACTATAACGATATAACGTATAACGTTATATACAATTACGATATAACGTATAACGTTATGTACGATAACGGTATAACGTATAACGTTATATACTATATCGATATAACGTATAACGTTATGTACGATAACGATATAACGTATAACGTTATATACTATAACGATATAACGTATAACGTTATATACTATAACGATATAACGTATATCGTTATATACTATTACGATATAACGTATAACGTTATATACTATAACGATATGACGTATAACGTTATGTAGTATTACGATATAACGTATAACGTTATATACTATATCGATATAACGTATATCGTTATATACTATTACGATATAACGTATAACGTTATATACTTTAACGGTATAACGTATAACGTTATATACTATATCGATATAACGTATAACGTTATGTACGATAACGATATAACGTATAACGTTATATACTATAACGATATAACGTATAACGTTATATACTATAACGATATAACGTATATCGTTATATACTATTACGATATAACGTATAACGTTATATACTATAACGATATGACGTATAACGTTATGTAGTATTACGATATAACGTATAACGTTATATACTATATCGATATAACGTATATCGTTATATACTATTACGATATAACGTATAACGTTATATACTATTAAGATATAACGTATGACGTTATATACTATAACGATATAACGTATAACGTTATATACTATAACGATATAACGTATAACGTTATGTAGTATTATGATATAACGTATAACGTTATATACTATATCGATATAACGTATAACGTTATATACTATTACGATAAAACGTATAACTTTATATACTATATCGATATAACGTATAACGTTATATACTATATCGATATAACGTATAACGTTATATACGATATCGATATAACGTATAACGTTATATACGATATCGATATAACGTATAACGTTATATACGATATCGATATAACGTATAACGTTGTATACTATTACGATATAACGTATAACGTTATGTACGATAACGGTATAACGTATAACGTTATATACTATAACGATATATCGTATAACATTATGTAGTATTACGATATAACGTATAACGTTATATACGATAACGCTATAACGTATAACGTTATATACTATATCGATATAACGTATAACGTTATATACTATAACGATATAACGTATAACGTTATATACTATATCGATATAACGTATAACGTTATATACGATATCGATATAACGTATAACGTTGTATACTATTACGATATAACTTATAACGTTATGTACGATAACGGTATAACGTATAACGTTATATACTATAACGATATATCGTATAACATTATGTAGTATTACGATATAACGTATAACGTTATATACGATAACGATATAACGTATAACGTTATATACTATATCGATATAACGTATAACGTTATATACTATTACGATATAACGTATAACGTTATATACTATAACGATATAACGTATAACGTTATATACTATATCGATATAACGTATAACGTTATATACTATAACGATATAACGTATAACGTTATATACAATTACGATATAACGTATAACGTTATGTACGATATCGATATAACGTATAACGTCATATACTATATCGATATAACGTATAACGTTATATACTATATCGATATAACGTATAACGTTATATACTATAACGATATGACGTATAACGTTATGCAGTATTACGATATAACGTATAACGTTATATACTATATCGATATAACGTATAACGTTATATACTATATCGATATATCGTATAACGTTATGTAGTATTACGATATAACGCATAACGTTATATACGATAACGATATAACGTATAACGTTATATACTATATCGATATAACGTATAACGTTATATACTATATCGATATAACGTATAACGTTATATACTATATCGATATAACGTATAACGTTATATACTACATCGATATAACGTATAACGTTATATACGATATCGATATAACGTATAACGTTGTATACTATTACGATATAACTTATAACGTTATGTACGATAACGGTATAACGTATAACGTTATATACTATAACGATATATCGTATAACATTATGTAGTATTACGATATAACGTATAACGTTATATACGATAACGATATAACGTATAACGTTATATACTATATCGATATAACGTATAACGTTATATACGATATCGATATAACGTATAACGTTATATACTATTACGATATAACGTATAACGTTATATACGATAACGATATAACGTATAACGTTATATACTATAACGATATATCGTATAACATTATGTAGTATTACGATATAACGTATAACGTTATATACGATAACGATATAACGTATAACGTTATATACTATATCGATATAACGTATAACGTTATATACTATTACGATATAACGTATAACGTTATATACTATAACGATATAACGCATAACGTTATATACTATAACGATATAACGTATAACGTTATATACTATATCGATATAACGTATAACGTTATATACTATATCGATATAACGTATAACGTTATATACTATATCGATATAACGTATAACGTTATATACTATATCGATATAACGTATATCGTTATATACTATAACGATATAACGTATAACGTTATATGCTATAACGATATGACGTACAACGTTATGTAGTATTACGATATAACGTATAACGTTATATACTATATCGATATAACGTATAACGTTATATACTATATCGATATAACGTATAACGTTATATACTATATCGATATAACGTATAACGTTATATACGATAACGATATAACGTATAACGTTATATACTATAACGATATAACGCATAACGTTATATACTATAACGATATAACGTATAACGTTATATACTATATCGATATAACGTATAACGTTATATACTATATCGATATAACGTATAACGTTATATACTATATCGATATAACGTATAACGTTATATACTATATCGATATAACGTATATCGTTATATACTATAACGATATAACGTATAACGTTATATGCTATAACGATATGACGTACAACGTTATGTAGTATTACGATATAACGTATAACGTTATATACTATATCGATATAACGTATATCGTTATATACTATTACGATATAACGTATAACGTTATATACTATTAAGATATAACGTATAACGTTATATACTACAACGATATAACGTATAACGTTATATACTATATCGATATAACGTATAACGTTATATACTATTACGATATAACGTATAACGTTATATACGATAACGATATAACGTATAACGTTATATACTATATCGATATAACGTATATCGTTATATACTATTACGATATAACGTATAACGTTATATACTATTAAGATATAACGTATAACGTTATATACTACAACGATATAACGTATAACGTTATATACTATATCGATATAACGTATAACGTTATATACTATTACGATATAACGTATAACGTTATATACGATAACGATATAACGTATAACGTTATATACTATATCGATATAACGTATAACGTTATATACTATTACGATATAACGTATAACGTTATATACTACAACGATATAACGCATAACGTTATATACTATAACGATATAACGTATAACGTTATATACTATATCGATATAACGTATAACGTTATGTACGTTAACGGTATAACGTATAACGTTATATACTATAACGATATATCGTATAACGTTATGTAGTATTACGATATAACGTATAACGTTATGTACGATAACGGTATAACGTATAACGTTATATACTATAACGATATATCGTATAACGTTATGTAGTATTACGATATAACGTATAACGTTATGTACGATAACGGTATAACGTATAACGTTATATACTATAACGATATATCGTATAACGTTATGTACGATAACGGTATAACGTATAACGTTATATACTATAACGATATATCGTATAACGTTATGTAGTATTACGATATAACGTATAACGTTATATACTATAACGATATAACGTATATCTTTGTATACTATTAAGATATAACGTATGACGTTATATACTATAACGATATAACGTATAACGTTATATACTATAACGATATAACGTATAACGTTATGTAGTATTATGATATAACGTATAACGTTATATACTATATCGATATAACGTATAACGTTATATACTATTACGATATAACGTATAACGTTATATACTATAACGATATGATGTATAACGTTATGTAGTATTACGACATAACGTATAACGTTATATACTATATCGATATAACGTATAACGTTATATACTATAACGATATAACGTATAACGTTATATACTATATCGATATAACGTATAACGTTATATACTATATCGATATAACGTATAACGTTATATACTATATCGATATAACGTATAACGTTATATACGATATCGATATAACGTATAACGTTGTATACTATTACGATATAACTTATAACGTTATGTACGATAACGGTATAACGTATAACGTTATATACTATAACGATATATCGTATAACATTATGTAGTATTACGATATAACGTATAACGTTATATACGATAACGATATAACGTATAACGTTATATACTATATCGATATAACGTATAACGTTATATACTATTACGATATAACGTATAACGTTATATACTATAACGATATAACGTATAACGTTATATACTATATCGATATAACGTATAACGTTATATACTATAACGATATAACGTATAACGTTATATACTATTACGATAAAACGTATAACTTTATATACTATATCGATATAACGTATAACGTTATATACGATATCGATATAACGTATAACGTTATATACGATATCGATATAACGTATAACGTTATATACGATATCGATATAACGTATAACGTTGTATACTATTACGATATAACGTATAACGTTATGTACGATAACGGTATAACGTATAACGTTATATACTATAACGATATATCGTATAACATTATGTAGTATTACGATATAACGTATAACGTTATATACGATAACGCTATAACGTATAACGTTATATACTATATCGATATAACGTATAACGTTATATACTATAACGATATAACGTATAACGTTATATACTATATCGATATAACGTATAACGTTATATACGATATCGATATAACGTATAACGTTGTATACTATTACGATATAACTTATAACGTTATGTACGATAACGGTATAACGTATAACGTTATATACTATAACGATATATCGTATAACATTATGTAGTATTACGATATAACGTATAACGTTATATACGATAACGATATAACGTATAACGTTATATACTATATCGATATAACGTATAACGTTATATACTATTACGATATAACGTATAACGTTATATACTATAACGATATAACGTATAACGTTATATACTATATCGATATAACGTATAACGTTATATACTATAACGATATAACGTATAACGTTATATACAATTACGATATAACGTATAACGTTATGTACGATATCGATATAACGTATAACGTCATATACTATATCGATATAACGTATAACGTTATATACTATATCGATATAACGTATAACGTTATATACTATAACGATATGACGTATAACGTTATGCAGTATTACGATATAACGTATAACGTTATATACTATATCGATATAACGTATAACGTTATATACTATATCGATATATCGTATAACGTTATGTAGTATTACGATATAACGCATAACGTTATATACGATAACGATATAACGTATAACGTTATATACTATATCGATATAACGTATAACGTTATATACTATATCGATATAACGTATAACGTTATATACTATATCGATATAACGTATAACGTTATATACTACATCGATATAACGTATAACGTTATATACGATATCGATATAACGTATAACGTTGTATACTATTACGATATAACTTATAACGTTATGTACGATAACGGTATAACGTATAACGTTATATACTATAACGATATATCGTATAACATTATGTAGTATTACGATATAACGTATAACGTTATATACGATAACGATATAACGTATAACGTTATATACTATATCGATATAACGTATAACGTTATATACGATATCGATATAACGTATAACGTTATATACTATTACGATATAACGTATAACGTTATATACGATAACGATATAACGTATAACGTTATATACTATAACGATATATCGTATAACATTATGTAGTATTACGATATAACGTATAACGTTATATACGATAACGATATAACGTATAACGTTATGTAGTATTATGATATAACGTATAACGTTATATACTATATCGATATAACGTATATCTTTGTATACTATTAAGATATAACGTATGACGTTATATACTATAACGATATAACGTATAACGTTATATACTATAACGATATAACGTATAACGTTATGTAGTATTATGATATAACGTATAACGTTATATACTATATCGATATAACGTATAACGTTATATACTATTAAGATATAACGTATAACGTTATATACTACAACGATATAACGTATAACGTTATATACTATATCGATATAACGTATAACGTTATATACTATTACGATATAACGTATAACGTTATATACGATAACGATATAACGTATAACGTTATATACTATATCGATATAACGTATATCGTTATATACTATTACGATATAACGTATAACGTTATATACTATTAAGATATAACGTATAACGTTATATACTACAACGATATAACGTATAACGTTATATACTATATCGATATAACGTATAACGTTATATACTATTACGATATAACGTATAACGTTATATACGATAACGATATAACGTATAACGTTATATACTATATCGATATAACGTATAACGTTATATACTATTACGATATAACGTATAACGTTATATACTACAACGATATAACGCATAACGTTATATACTATAACGATATAACGTATAACGTTATATACTATATCGATATAACGTATAACGTTATGTACGTTAACGGTATAACGTATAACGTTATATACTATAACGATATATCGTATAACGTTATGTAGTATTACGATATAACGTATAACGTTATGTACGATAACGGTATAACGTATAACGTTATATACTATAACGATATATCGTATAACGTTATGTAGTATTACGATATAACGTATAACGTTATGTACGATAACGGTATAACGTATAACGTTATATACTATAACGATATATCGTATAACGTTATGTACGATAACGGTATAACGTATAACGTTATATACTATAACGATATATCGTATAACGTTATGTAGTATTACGATATAACGTATAACGTTATATACTATAACGATATAACGTATATCTTTGTATACTATTAAGATATAACGTATGACGTTATATACTATAACGATATAACGTATAACGTTATATACTATAACGATATAACGTATAACGTTATGTAGTATTATGATATAACGTATAACGTTATATACTATATCGATATAACGTATAACGTTATATACTATTACGATATAACGTATAACGTTATATACTATAACGATATGATGTATAACGTTATGTAGTATTACGACATAACGTATAACGTTATATACTATATCGATATAACGTATAACGTTATATACTATAACGATATAACGTATAACGTTATATACTATATCGATATAACGTATAACGTTATATACTATATCGATATAACGTATAACGTTATATACTATATCGATATAACGTATAACGTTATATACGATATCGATATAACGTATAACGTTGTATACTATTACGATATAACTTATAACGTTATGTACGATAACGGTATAACGTATAACGTTATATACTATAACGATATATCGTATAACATTATGTAGTATTACGATATAACGTATAACGTTATATACGATAACGATATAACGTATAACGTTATATACTATATCGATATAACGTATAACGTTATATACTATTACGATATAACGTATAACGTTATATACTATAACGATATAACGTATAACGTTATATACTATATCGATATAACGTATAACGTTATATACTATAACGATATAACGTATAACGTTATATACAATTACGATATAACGTATAACGTTATGTACGATAACGGTATAACGTATAACGTTATATACTAGAACGATATATCGTATAACGTTATGTAGTATTACGATATAACGTATAACGTTATATACGATAACGATATAACGTATAACGTTATATACTATATCGATATAACGTATAACGTTATATACTATTACGATATAACGTATAACGTTATATACTATAACGATATAACGTATAACGTTATATACTATATCGATATAACGTATATCGTTATATACTATTACGATATAACGTATAACGTTATATACTATTAAGATATAACGTATGACGTTATATACTATAACGATATAACGTATAACGTTATATACTATAACGATATAACGTATAACGTTATATACTATAACGATATAACGTATAACGTTATGTAGTATTACGATATAACGTATAACGTTATATACTATATCGATATAACGTATAACGTTATATACTATATCGATATAACGTATAACGTTATATACTATAACGATATAACGTATAACGTTATATACAATTACGATATAACGTATAACGTTATGTACGATAACGGTATAACGTATAACGTTATATACTATATCGATATAACGTATAACGTTATGTACGATAACGATATAACGTATAACGTTATATACTATAACGATATAACGTATAACGTTATATACTATAACGATATAACGTATATCGTTATATACTATTACGATATGATGTATAACGTTATGTAGTATTACGATATAACGTATAACGTTATATACTATATCGATATAACGTATATCGTTATATACTATTACGATATAACGTATAACGTTGTATACTATTACGATATAACGTATAACGTTATATACTTTAACGGTATAACGTATAACGTTATATACTATATCGATATAACGTATAACGTTATGTACGATAACGATATAACGTATAACGTTATATACTATAACGATATAACGTATAACGTTATATACTATAACGATATAACGTATATCGTTATATACTATTACGATATAACGTATAACGTTATATACTATAACGATATGACGTATAACGTTATGTAGTATTACGATATAACGTATAACGTTATATACTATATCGATATAACGTATATCGTTATATACTATTACGATATAACGTATAACGTTATATACTATTAAGATATAACGTATGACGTTATATACTATAACGATATAACGTATAACGTTATATACTATAACGATATAACGTATAACGTTATGTAGTATTATGATATAACGTATAACGTTATATACTATATCGATATAACGTATAACGTTATATACTATTACGATAAAACGTATAACTTTATATACTATATCGATATAACGTATAACGTTATATACTATATCGATATAACGTATAACGTTATATACGATATCGATATAACGTATAACGTTATATACGATATCGATATAACGTATAACGTTATATACGATATCGATATAACGTATAACGTTGTATACTATTACGATATAACGTATAACGTTATGTACTTTAACGGTATAACGTATAACGTTATATACTATATCGATATAACGTATAACGTTATGTACGATAACGATATAACGTATAACGTTATATACTATAACGATATAACGTATAACGTTATATACTATAACGATATAACGTATATCGTTATATACTATTACGATATAACGTATAACGTTATATACTATAACGATATGACGTATAACGTTATGTAGTATTACGATATAACGTATAACGTTATATACTATATCGATATAACGTATATCGTTATATACTATTACGATATAACGTATAACGTTATATACTATTAAGATATAACGTATGACGTTATATACTATAACGATATAACGTATAACGTTATATACTATAACGATATAACGTATAACGTTATGTAGTATTATGATATAACGTATAACGTTATATACTATATCGATATAACGTATAACGTTATATACTATTACGATAAAACGTATAACTTTATATACTATATCGATATAACGTATAACGTTATATACTATATCGATATAACGTATAACGTTATATACGATATCGATATAACGTATAACGTTATATACGATATCGATATAACGTATAACGTTATATACGATATCGATATAACGTATAACGTTGTATACTATTACGATATAACGTATAACGTTATGTACGATAACGGTATAACGTATAACGTTATATACTATAACGATATATCGTATAACATTATGTAGTATTACGATATAACGTATAACGTTATATACGATAACGCTATAACGTATAACGTTATATACTATATCGATATAACGTATAACGTTATATACTATAACGATATAACGTATAACGTTATATACTATATCGATATAACGTATAACGTTATATACGATATCGATATAACGTATAACGTTGTATACTATTACGATATAACTTATAACGTTATGTACGATAACGGTATAACGTATAACGTTATATACTATAACGATATATCGTATAACATTATGTAGTATTACGATATAACGTATAACGTTATATACGATAACGATATAACGTATAACGTTATATACTATATCGATATAACGTATAACGTTATATACTATTACGATATAACGTATAACGTTATATACTATAACGATATAACGTATAACGTTATATACTATATCGATATAACGTATAACGTTATATACTATAACGATATAACGTATAACGTTATATACAATTACGATATAACGTATAACGTTATGTACGATATCGATATAACGTATAACGTCATATACTATATCGATATAACGTATAACGTTATATACTATATCGATATAACGTATAACGTTATATACTATAACGATATGACGTATAACGTTATGCAGTATTACGATATAACGTATAACGTTATATACTATATCGATATAACGTATAACGTTATATACTATATCGATATATCGTATAACGTTATGTAGTATTACGATATAACGCATAACGTTATATACGATAACGATATAACGTATAACGTTATATACTATATCGATATAACGTATAACGTTATATACTATATCGATATAACGTATAACGTTATATACTATATCGATATAACGTATAACGTTATATACTACATCGATATAACGTATAACGTTATATACGATATCGATATAACGTATAACGTTGTATACTATTACGATATAACTTATAACGTTATGTACGATAACGGTATAACGTATAACGTTATATACTATAACGATATATCGTATAACATTATGTAGTATTACGATATAACGTATAACGTTATATACGATAACGATATAACGTATAACGTTATATACTATATCGATATAACGTATAACGTTATATACGATATCGATATAACGTATAACGTTATATACTATTACGATATAACGTATAACGTTATATACGATAACGATATAACGTATAACGTTATATACTATAACGATATATCGTATAACATTATGTAGTATTACGATATAACGTATAACGTTATATACGATAACGATATAACGTATAACGTTATATACTATATCGATATAACGTATAACGTTATATACTATTACGATATAACGTATAACGTTATATACTATAACGATATAACGCATAACGTTATATACTATAACGATATAACGTATAACGTTATATACTATATCGATATAACGTATAACGTTATATACTATATCGATATAACGTATAACGTTATATACTATATCGATATAACGTATAACGTTATATACTATATCGATATAACGTATATCGTTATATACTATAACGATATAACGTATAACGTTATATGCTATAACGATATGACGTACAACGTTATGTAGTATTACGATATAACGTATAACGTTATATACTATATCGATATAACGTATATCGTTATATACTATTACGATATAACGTATAACGTTATATACTATTAAGATATAACGTATAACGTTATATACTACAACGATATAACGTATAACGTTATATACTATATCGATATAACGTATAACGTTATATACTATTACGATATAACGTATAACGTTATATACGATAACGATATAACGTATAACGTTATATACTATATCGATATAACGTATATCGTTATATACTATTACGATATAACGTATAACGTTATATACTATTAAGATATAACGTATAACGTTATATACTACAACGATATAACGTATAACGTTATATACTATATCGATATAACGTATAACGTTATATACTATTACGATATAACGTATAACGTTATATACGATAACGATATAACGTATAACGTTATATACTATATCGATATAACGTATAACGTTATATACTATTACGATATAACGTATAACGTTATATACTACAACGATATAACGCATAACGTTATATACTATAACGATATAACGTATAACGTTATATACTATATCGATATAACGTATAACGTTATGTACGTTAACGGTATAACGTATAACGTTATATACTATAACGATATATCGTATAACGTTATGTAGTATTACGATATAACGTATAACGTTATGTACGATAACGGTATAACGTATAACGATATATTCACATAACGATATATCGTATAACGTTATGTAGTATTACGATATAACGTATAACGTTATGTACGATAACGGTATAACGTATAACGTTATATACTATAACGATATATCGTATAACGTTATGTACGATAACGGTATAACGTATAACGTTATATACTATAACGATATATCGTATAACGTTATGTAGTATTACGATATAACGTATAACGTTATATACTATAACGATATAACGTATATCTTTGTATACTATTAAGATATAACGTATGACGTTATATACTATAACGATATAACGTATAACGTTATATACTATAACGATATAACGTATAACGTTATGTAGTATTATGATATAACGTATAACGTTATATACTATATCGATATAACGTATAACGTTATATACTATTACGATATAACGTATAACGTTATATACTATAACGATATGATGTATAACGTTATGTAGTATTACGACATAACGTATAACGTTATATACTATATCGATATAACGTATAACGTTATATACTATAACGATATAACGTATAACGTTATATACTATATCGATATAACGTATAACGTTATATACTATATCGATATAACGTATAACGTTATATACTATATCGATATAACGTATAACGTTATATACGATATCGATATAACGTATAACGTTGTATACTATTACGATATAACTTATAACGTTATGTACGATAACGGTATAACGTATAACGTTATATACTATAACGATATATCGTATAACATTATGTAGTATTACGATATAACGTATAACGTTATATACGATAACGATATAACGTATAACGTTATATACTATATCGATATAACGTATAACGTTATATACTATTACGATATAACGTATAACGTTATATACTATAACGATATAACGTATAACGTTATATACTATATCGATATAACGTATAACGTTATATACTATAACGATATAACGTATAACGTTATATACAATTACGATATAACGTATAACGTTATGTACGATAACGGTATAACGTATAACGTTATATACTAGAACGATATATCGTATAACGTTATGTAGTATTACGATATAACGTATAACGTTATATACGATAACGATATAACGTATAACGTTATATACTATATCGATATAACGTATAACGTTATATACTATTACGATATAACGTATAACGTTATATACTATAACGATATAACGCATAACGTTATATACTATATCGATATAACGTATATCGTTATATACTATTACGATATAACGTATAACGTTATATACTATTAAGATATAACGTATGACGTTATATACTATAACGATATAACGTATAACGTTATATACTATAACGATATAACGTATAACGTTATATACTATAACGATATAACGTATAACGTTATGTAGTATTACGATATAACGTATAACGTTATATACTATATCGATATAACGTATAACGTTATATACTATATCGATATAACGTATAACGTTATATACTATAACGATATAACGTATAACGTTATATACAATTACGATATAACGTATAACGTTATGTACGATAACGGTATAACGTATAACGTTATATACTATATCGATATAACGTATAACGTTATGTACGATAACGATATAACGTATAACGTTATATACTATAACGATATAACGTATAACGTTATATACTATAACGATATAACGTATATCGTTATATACTATTACGATATAACGTATAACGTTATATACTATAACGATATGACGTATAACGTTATGTAGTATTACGATATAACGTATAACGTTATATACTATATCGATATAACGTATATCGTTATATACTATTACGATATAACGTATAACGTTATATACTATTACGATATAACGTATAACGTTATATACTTTAACGGTATAACGTATAACGTTATATACTATATCGATATAACGTATAACGTTATGTACGATAACGATATAACGTATAACGTTATATACTATAACGATATAACGTATAACGTTATATACTATAGCGATATAACGTATATCGTTATATACTATTACGATATAACGTATAACGTTATATACTATAACGATATGACGTATAACGTTATGTAGTATTACGATATAACGTATAACGTTATATACTATATCGATATAACGTATATCGTTATATACTATTACGATATAACGTATAACGTTATATACTATTAAGATATAACGTATGACGTTATATACTATAACGATATAACGTATAACGTTATATACTATAACGATATAACGTATAACGTTATGTAGTATTATGATATAACGTATAACGTTATATACTATATCGATATAACGTATAACGTTATATACTATTACGATAAAACGTATAACTTTATATACTATATCGATATAACGTATAACGTTATATACTATATCGATATAACGTATAACGTTATATACGATATCGATATAACGTATAACGTTATATACGATATCGATATAACGTATAACGTTATATACGATATCGATATAACGTATAACGTTATATACGATATCGATATAACGTATAACGTTGTATACTATTACGATATAACGTATAACGTTATGTACGATAACGGTATAACGTATAACGTTATATACTATAACGATATATCGTATAACATTATGTAGTATTACGATATAACGTATAACGTTATATACGATAACGCTATAACGTATAACGTTATATACTATATCGATATAACGTATAACGTTATATACTATAACGATATAACGTATAACGTTATATACTATATCGATATAACGTATAACGTTATATACGATATCGATATAACGTATAACGTTGTATACTATTACGATATAACTTATAACGTTATGTACGATAACGGTATAACGTATAACGTTATATACTATAACGATATATCGTATAACATTATGTAGTATTACGATATAACGTATAACGTTATATACGATAACGATATAACGTATAACGTTATATACTATATCGATATAACGTATAACGTTATATACTATTACGATATAACGTATAACGTTATATACTATAACGATATAACGTATAACGTTATATACTATATCGATATAACGTATAACGTTATATACTATAACGATATAACGTATAACGTTATATACAATTACGATATAACGTATAACGTTATGTACGATATCGATATAACGTATAACGTCATATACTATATCGATATAACGTATAACGTTATATACTATATCGATATAAGGTATAACGTCATATACTATATCGATATAACGTATAACGTTATATACTATATCGATATAACGTATAACGTTATATACTATATCGATATAACGTATAACGTTATATACGATATCGATATAACGTATAACGTTATATACGATATCGATATAACGTATAACGTTATATACGATATCGATATAACGTATAACGTTATATACGATATCGATATAACGTATAACGTTGTATACTATTACGATATAACGTATAACGTTATGTACGATAACGGTATAACGTATAACGTTATATACTATAACGATATATCGTATAACATTATGTAGTATTACGATATAACGTATAACGTTATATGCGATAACGATATAACGTATAACGTTATATACTATATCGATATAACGTATAACGTTATATACTATTACGATATAACGTATAACGTTATATACTATGACGATATAACGTATAACGTTATATACTATATCGATATAACGTATATCGTTATATACTATTACGATATAACGTATAACGTTATATACTATTAAGATATAACGTATGACGTTATATACTATAACGATATAACGTATAACGTTATATACTATAACGATATAACGTATAACGTTATGTAGTATTACGATATAACGTATAACGTTATATACTATATCGATATAACGTATAACGTTATATACTATATCGATATAACGTATAACGTTATATACTATAACGATATAACGTATAACGTTATATACAATTACGATATAACGTATAACGTTATATACAATTACGATATAACGTATAACGTTATGTACGATAACGGTATAACGTATAACGTTATATACTATAACGATATATCGTATAACGTTATGTAGTATTACGATATAACGTATAACGTTATATACTATATCGATATAACTTATATCGTTATATACTATTACGATATAACGTATAACGTTATATACTATTAAGATATAACGTATAACGTTATATACTATAACGATATAACGTATAACGTTATATACTATATCGATATAACGTATAACGTTATACACTATTACGATATAACGTATAACGTTATATACGATAACGATATAACGTATAACGTTATATACTATATCGATATAACGTATAACGTTATATACTATTACGATATAACGTATAACGTTATATACAACAACGATATAACGCATAACGTTATATACTATAACGATATAACGTATAGCGTTATATACTATATCGATATAACGTATAACGTTATGTACGTTAACGGTATAACGTATAACGTTATATACTATAACGATATATCGTATAACGTTATGTAGTATTACGATATAACGTATAACGTTATGTACGATAACGGTATAACGTATAACGTTATATACTATAACGATATACCGTATAACGTTATGTAGTATTACGAAATAACGTATAACGTTATATACGATAACGATATAACGTATAACGTTGTATACTATTACGATATAACGTATAACGTTATATACTATAACGATATGACGTATAACGTTATGCAGTATTACGATATAACGTATAACGTTATATACTATATCGATATAACGTATAACGTTATATACTATATCGATATATCGTATAACGTTATGTAGTATTACGATATAACGCATAACGTTATATACGATAACGATATAACGTATAACGTTATATACTATTACGATATAACGTATAACGTTATATACGATAACGATATAACGTATAACGTTATATACTATATCGATATAACGTATATCGTTTTATACTATTACGATATAACGAATAACGTTATATACTATTACGATATAACGTATAACGTTATATACTATAACGATATGACGTATAACGTTATGTAGTATTACGATAAAACGTATAACGTTATATACTATATCGATATAACGTATAACGTTATATACTATAACGATATAACGTATAACGTTATATACTATATCGATATAACGTATAACGTTATATACTATATCGATATAACGTATAACGTTATATACTATATCGATATAACGTATAACGTTATATACTATTACGATATAACGTATAACGTTATATACTATAACGATATGACGTATAACGTTATGTAGTATTACGACATAACGTATAACGTTATATACTATATCGATATAACGTATAACGTTATATACTATAACGATATAACGTATAACGTTATATACTATATCGATATAACGTATAACGTTATATACTATATCGATATAACGTATAACGTTATATACTATATCGATATAACGTATAACGTTATATACGATATCGATATAACGTATAACGTTGTATACTATTACGATATAACTTATAACGTTATGTACGATAACGGTATAACGTATAACGTTATATACTATAACGATATATCGTATAACATTATGTAGTATTACGATATAACGTATAGCGTTATATACGATAACGATATAACGTATAACGTTATATACTATATCGATATAACGTATAACGTTATATACTATTACGATATAACGTATAACGTTATATACTATAACGATATAACGTATAACGTTATATACTATATCGATATAACGTATAACGTTATATACTATAACGATATAACGTATAACGTTATATACAATTACGATATAACGTATAACGTTATGTACGATAACGGTATAACGTATAACGTTATATACTAGAACGATATATCGTATAACGTTATGTAGTATTACGACATAACGTATAACGTTATATACTATATCGATATAACGTATAACGTTATATACTATAACGATATAACGTATAACGTTATATACTATATCGATATAACGTATAACGTTATATACTATATCGATATAACGTATAACGTTATATACTATATCGATATAACGTATAACGTTATATACTATTACGATATAACGTATAACGTTATATACTATATCGATATAACGTATAACGTTATATACTATATCGATATAACGTATAACGTTATATACGATATCGATATAACGTATAACGTTATATACGATATCGATATAACGTATAACGTTGTATACTATTACGATATAACGTATAACGTTATGTACGATAACGGTATAACGTATAACGTTATATACTATAACGATATATCGTATAACATTATGTAGTATTACGATATAACGTATAACGTTATATACGATAACGATATAACGTATAACGTTATATACTATATCGATATAACGTATAACGTTATATACTATTACGATATAACGTATAACGTTATATACTATAACGATATAACGTATAACGTTATATACTATATCGATATAACGTATATCGTTATATACTATTACGATATAACGTATAACGTTATATACTATTAAGATATAACGTATGACGTTATATACTATAACGATATAACGTATAACGTTATATACTATAACGATATAACGTATAACGTTATGTAGTATTACGATATAACGTATAACGTTATATACTATATCGATATAACGTATATCGTTTTATACTATTACGATATAACGTATAACGTTATATACTATTACGATATAACGTATAACGTTATATACTATAACGATATAACGTATAACGTTATGTAGTATTATGATATAACGTATAACGTTATATACTATATCGATATAACGTATAACGTTATATACTATTACGATATAACGTATAACGTTATATACTATAACGATATGACGTATAACGTTATGTAGTATTACGATATAACGTATAACGATATGTACGATAACGATATAACGTATAACGTTATATACTATAACGATATGACGTACAACGTTATGTAGTATTACGATATAACGTATAACTTTATATACTATATCGATATAACGTATATCGTTATATACTATTTCGATATAACGTATAACGTTATATACTATTAAGATATAACGTATAACGTTATATACTATAACGATATAACGTATAACGATATGTACGATAACGATATAACGTATAACGTTATATACTATAACGATATAACGTATAACGTTATATACTATAACGATATAACGTATATCGTTATATACTATTACGATATAACGTATAACGTTATATACTATAACGATATGACGTACAACGTTATGTAGTATTACGATATAACGTATAACTTTATATACTATATCGATATAACGTATATCGTTATATACTATTACGATATAACGTATAACGTTATATACTATTAAGATATAACGTATAACGTTATATACTATAACGATATAACGTATAACGTTATATACTATATCGATATAACGTATAACGTTATATACTATTACGATATAACGTATAACGATATATACGATAACGATATAACGTATAACGTTATATACTATATCGATATAACGTATAACGTTATATACTATTACGATATAACGTATAACGTTATATACTATAACGATATAACGTATAACGTTATATAGTATATCGATATAACGTATAACGTTATATACTATTACGATATAACGTATAACGTTATATACTATAACGATATAACGCATAACGTTATATACTATAACGATATAACGTATAACGTTATATACTATATCGATATAACGTATAACGTTATATACTATATCGATATAACGTATAACGTTATATACTATATCGATATAACGTATAACGTTATATACTATATCGATATAACGTATATCGTTATATACTATAACGATATAACGTATAACGTTATATGCTATAACGATATGACGTACAACGTTATGTAGTATTACGATATAACGTATAACGTTATATACTATATCGATATAACGTATATCGTTATATACTATTACGATATAACGTATAACGTTATATACTATTAAGATATAACGTATAACGTTATATACTACAACGATATAACGTATAACGTTATATACTATATCGATATAACGTATAACGTTATATACTATTACGATATAACGTATAACGTTATATACTACAACGATATAACGCATAACGTTATATACTATAACGATATAACGTATAACGTTATATACTATATCGATATAACGTATAACGTTATGTACGTGAACGGTATAACGTATAACGTTATATACTATAACGATATATCGTATAACGTTATGTAGTATTACGATATAACGTATAACGTTATGTACGATAACGGTATAACGTATAACGTTATATACTATAACGATATATCGTATAACGTTATGTAGTATTACGATATAACGTATAACGTTATGTACGATAACGGTATAACGTATAACGTTATATACTATAACGATATATCGTATAACGTTATGTACGATAACGGTATAACGTATAACGTTATATACTATAACGATATATCGTATAACGTTATGTAGTATTACGATATAACGTATAACGTTATATACTATAACGATATAACGTATATCTTTGTATACTATTAAGATATAACGTATGACGTTATATACTATAACGATATAACGTATAACGTTATATACTATAACGATATAACGTATAACGTTATATACTATATCGATATAACGTATAACGTTATATACGATATCGATATAACGTATAACGTTATATACTATAACGATATAACGTTATACGTTATATCGATATCGATATAACGTATAACGTTATATACGATATCGATATAACGTATAACGTTATATACTATAACGATATAACGTATAACGTTATATACTATATCGATATAACGTATAACGTTATATACTATATCGATATAACGTATAACGTTATATACTATATCGATATAACGTATAACGTTATATACTATATCGATATAACGTATAACGTTATATACGATATCGATATAACGTATAACGTTGTATACTATTACGATATAACTTATAACGTTATGTACGATAACGGTATAACGTATAACGTTATATACTATAACGATATATCGTATAACATTATGTAGTATTACGATATAACGTATAACGTTATATACGATAACGATATAACGTATAACGTTATATACTATATCGATATAACGTATAACGTTATATACTATTACGATATAACGTATAACGTTATATACTATAACGATATAACGTATAACGTTATATACTATATCGATATAACGTATAACGTTATATACTATAACGATATAACGTATAACGTTATATACAATTACGATATAACGTATAACGTTATGTACGATAACGGTATAACGTATAACGTTATATACTAGAACGATATATCGTATAACGTTATGTAGTATTACGATATAACGTATAACGTTATATACGATAACGATATAACGTATAACGTTATATACTATATCGATATAACGTATAACGTTATATACTATTACGATATAACGTATAACGTTATATACTATAACGATATAACGTATAACGTTATATACTATATCGATATAACGTATAACGTTATGTACGATAACGATATACCGTATAACGTTATATACTATAACGATATAACGTATAACGTTATATACTATAACGATATAACGTATATCGTTATATACTATTACGATATAACGTATAACGTTATATACTATAACGATATGACGTATAACGTTATGTAGTATTACGATATAACGTATAACGTTATATACTATATCGATATAACGTATATCGTTATATACTATTACGATATAACGTATAACGTTATATACTATTACGATATAACGTATAACGTTATATACTTTAACGGTATAACGTATAACGTTATATACTATATCGATATAACGTATAACGTTATGTACGATAACGATATAACGTATAACGTTATATACTATAACGATATAACGTATAACGTTATATACTATAACGATATAACGTATATCGTTATATACTATTACGATATAACGTATAACGTTATATACTATAACGATATGACGTATAACGTTATGTAGTATTACGATATAACGTATAACGTTATATACTATATCGATATAACGTATATCGTTATATACTATTACGATATAACGTATAACGTTATATACTATAACGATATGACGTATAACGTTATGTAGTATTACGATATAACGTATAACGTTATATACTATATCGATATAACGTATATCGTTATATACTATTACGATATAACGTATAACGTTATATACTACTACGATATAACGTATAACGTTATATACTTTAACGGTATAACGTATAACGTTATATACTATATCGATATAACGTATAACGTTATGTACGATAACGATATAACGTATAACGTTATATACTATAACGATATAACGTATAACGTTATATACTATATCGATATAACGTATAACGTTATATACTATTACGATAAAACGTATAACTTTATATACTATATCGATATAACGTATAACGTTATATACTATAACGATATAACGTATAACGTTATATACTATATCGATATAACGTATAACGTTATATACTATATCGATATAACGTATAACGTTATATACGATATCGATATAACGTATAACGTTATATAGGATATCGATATAACGTATAACGTTATATACGATATCGATATAACGTATAACGTTGTATACTATTACGATATAACGTATAACGTTATGTACGATAACGGTATAACGTATAACGTTATATACTATAACGATATAACGTATATCGTTATATACTATTACCATATAACGTATAACGTTATATACTATAACGATATGACGTATAACGTTATGTAGTATTACGATATAACGTATAACGTTATATACTATATCGATATAACGTATAGCGTTATATACTATATCGATATAACGTATAACGTTATGTACTATATCGATATAACGTATAACGTTATATACTATATCGATATAATGTATATCGTTTTATACTATAACGATATATCGTATAACATTATGTAGTATTACGATATAACGTATAACGTTATATACGATAACGCTATAACGTATAACGTTATATACTATATCGATATAACGTATAACGTTATATACTATTACGATATAACGTATAACGTTATATACTATAACGATATAACGTATAACGTTATATACTATATCGATATAACGTATATCGTTATATACTATTACGATATAACGTATAACGTTATATACTATTAAGATATAACGTATGACGTTATATACTATAACGATATAACGTATAACGTTATATACTATAACGATATAACGTATAACGTTATGTAGTATTACGATATAACGTATAACGTTATATACTATATCGATATAACGTATAACGTTATATACTATATCGATATAACGTATAACGTTATATACTATAACGATATAACGTATAACGTTATATACAATTACGATATAACGTATAACGTTATATACAATTACGATATAACGTATAACGTTATGTACGATAACGGTATAACGTATAACGTTATATACTATAACGATATATCGTATAACGTTAGGTAGTATTACGATATAACGTATAACGTTATATACTATATCGATATAACTTATATCGTTATATACTATTACGATATAACGTATAACGTTATATACTATTAAGATATAACGTATAACGTTATATACTATAACGATATAACGTATAACGTTATATACTATATCGATATAACGTATAACGTTATATACTATTACGATATAACGTATAACGTTATATACGATAACGATATAACGTAAAACGTTATATACTATATCGATATAACGTATAACGTTATATACTATAACGATATAACGTATAACGTTATATACTATAACGATATAACGTATATCGTTATATACTATTACCATATAACGTATAACGTTATATACTATAACGATATGACGTATAACGTTATGTAGTATTACGATATAACGTATAACGTTATATACTATATCGATATAACGTATATCGTTATTTACTATTACGATATAACGTATAACGTTATATACTATTAAGATATAACGTATGACGTTATATACTATAACGATATAACGTATAACGTTATATACTATAACGATATAACGTATAACGTTATATACGATATCGATATAACGTATAACGTTATATACGATATCGATATAACGTATAACGTTATATACGATATCGATATAACGTATAACGTTATATACGATATCGATATAACGTATAACGTTATATACGATATCGATATAACGTATAACGTTGTATACTATTACGATATAACGTATAACGTTATGTACGATAACGGTATAACGTATAACGTTATATACTATAACGATATATCGTATAACATTATGTAGTATTACGATATAACGTATAACGTTATATACGATAACGATATAACGTATAACGTTATATACTATATCGATATAACGTATAACGTTATATACTATTACGATATAACGTATAACGTTATATACTATGACGATATAACTTATAACGTTATATACTATATCGATATAACGTATATCGTTATATACTATTACGATATAACGTATAACGTTATATACTATTAAGATATAACGTATGACGTTATATACTATAACGATATAACGTATAACGTTATATACTATAACGATATAACGTATAACGTTATGTAGTATTACGATATAACGTATAACGTTATATACTATATCGATATAACGTATAACGTTATATACTATATCGATATAACGTATAACGTTATATACTATAACGATATAACGTATAACGTTATATACAATTACGATATAACGTATAACGTTATATACAATTACGATATAACGTATAACGTTATGTACGATAACGGTATAACGTATAACGTTATATACTATAACGATATATCGTATAACGTTATGTAGTATTACGATATAACGTATAACGTTATATACTATAACGATATAACGTATAACGTCATATACTATATCGATATAACGTATAACGTTATATACTATTACGATATAACGTATAACGTTATATACTATTAAGATATAACGTATGACGTTATATACTATAACGATATAACGTATAACGTTATATACTATAACGATATAACGTATAACGTTATATACTATAACGATACAACGTATAACGTTATGTAGTATTACGATATAACGTATAACGTTATATACTATATCGATATAACGTATAACGTTATATACTATATCGATATAACGTATAACGTTATATACTATAACGATATAACGTATAACGTTATATACAATTACGATATAACGTATAACGTTATGTACGATAACGGTATAACGTATAACGTTATATACTATATCGATATAACGTATAACGTTATGTACGATAACGATATACCGTATAACGTTATATACTATAACGATATAACGTATAACGTTATATACTATAACGATATAACGTATATCGTTATATACTATTACGATATAACGTATAACGTTATATACTATAACGATATGACGTATAACGTTATGTAGTATTACGATATAACGTATAACGTTATATACTATATCGATATAACGTATATCGTTATATACTATTACGATATAACGTATAACGTTATATACTATTACGATATAACGTATAACGTTATATACTTTAACGGTATAACGTATAACGTTATATACTATATCGATATAACGTATAACGTTATGTACGATAACGATATAACGTATAACGTTATATACTATAACGATATAACGTATAACGTTATATACTATAACGATATAACGTATATCGTTATATACTATTACGATATAACGTATAACGTTATATACTATAACGATATGACGTATAACGTTATGTAGTATTACGATATAACGTATAACGTTATATACTATATCGATATAACGTATATCGTTATATACTATTACGATATAACGTATAACGTTATATACTATAACGATATGACGTATAACGTTATGTAGTATTACGATATAACGTATAACGTTATATACTATATCGATATAACGTATATCGTTATATACTATTACGATATAACGTATAACGTTATATACTACTACGATATAACGTATAACGTTATATACTTTAACGGTATAACGTATAACGTTATATACTATATCGATATAACGTATAACGTTATGTACGATAACGATATAACGTATAACGTTATATACTATAACGATATAACGTATAACGTTATATACTATATCGATATAACGTATAACGTTATATACTATTACGATAAAACGTATAACTTTATATACTATATCGATATAACGTATAACGTTATATACTATAACGATATAACGTATAACGTTATATACTATATCGATATAACGTATAACGTTATATACTATATCGATATAACGTATAACGTTATATACTATATCGATATAACGTATAACGTTATATACGATATCGATATAACGTATAACGTTATATAGGATATCGATATAACGTATAACGTTATATACGATATCGATATAACGTATAACGTTGTATACTATTACGATATAACGTATAACGTTATGTACGATAACGGTATAACGTATAACGTTATATACTATAACGATATAACGTATATCGTTATATACTATTACCATATAACGTATAACGTTATATACTATAACGATATGACGTATAACGTTATGTAGTATTACGATATAACGTATAACGTTATATACTATATCGATATAACGTATAGCGTTATATACTATATCGATATAACGTATAACGTTATGTACTATATCGATATAACGTATAACGTTATATACTATATCGATATAATGTATATCGTTTTATACTATAACGATATATCGTATAACATTATGTAGTATTACGATATAACGTATAACGTTATATACGATAACGCTATAACGTATAACGTTATATACTATATCGATATAACGTATAACGTTATATACTATTACGATATAACGTATAACGTTATATACTATAACGATATAACGTATAACGTTATATACTATATCGATATAACGTATATCGTTATATACTATTACGATATAACGTATAACGTTATATACTATTAAGATATAACGTATGACGTTATATACTATAACGATATAACGTATAACGTTATATACTATAACGATATAACGTATAACGTTATGTAGTATTACGATATAACGTATAACGTTATATACTATATCGATATAACGTATAACGTTATATACTATATCGATATAACGTATAACGTTATATACTATAACGATATAACGTATAACGTTATATACAATTACGATATAACGTATAACGTTATATACAATTACGATATAACGTATAACGTTATGTACGATAACGGTATAACGTATAACGTTATATACTATAACGATATATCGTATAACGTTAGGTAGTATTACGATATAACGTATAACGTTATATACTATATCGATATAACTTATATCGTTATATACTATTACGATATAACGTATAACGTTATATACTATTAAGATATAACGTATAACGTTATATACTATAACGATATAACGTATAACGTTATATACTATATCGATATAACGTATAACGTTATATACTATTACGATATAACGTATAACGTTATATACGATAACGATATAACGTAAAACGTTATATACTATATCGATATAACGTATAACGTTATATACTATAACGATATAACGTATAACGTTATATACTATAACGATATAACGTATATCGTTATATACTATTACCATATAACGTATAACGTTATATACTATAACGATATGACGTATAACGTTATGTAGTATTACGATATAACGTATAACGTTATATACTATATCGATATAACGTATATCGTTATATACTATTACGATATAACGTATAACGTTATATACTATTAAGATATAACGTATGACGTTATATACTATAACGATATAACGTATAACGTTATATACTATAACGATATAACGTATAACGTTATATACGATATCGATATAACGTATAACGTTATATACGATATCGATATAACGTATAACGTTGTATACTATTACGATATAACGTATAACGTTATGTACGATAACGGTATAACGTATAACGTTATATACTATAACGATATATCGTATAACATTATGTAGTATTACGATATAACGTATAACGTTATATACGATAACGATATAACGTATAACGTTATATACTATATCGATATAACGTATAACGTTATATACTATTACGATATAACGTATAACGTTATATACTATGACGATATAACTTATAACGTTATATACTATATCGATATAACGTATATCGTTATATACTATTACGATATAACGTATAACGTTATATACTATTAAGATATAACGTATGACGTTATATACTATAACGATATAACGTATAACGTTATATACTATAACGATATAACGTATAACGTTATGTAGTATTACGATATAACGTATAACGTTATATACTATATCGATATAACGTATAACGTTATATACTATATCGATATAACGTATAACGTTATATACTATAACGATATAACGTATAACGTTATATACAATTACGATATAACGTATAACGTTATATACAATTACGATATAACGTATAACGTTATGTACGATAACGGTATAACGTATAACGTTATATACTATAACGATATATCGTATAACGTTATGTAGTATTACGATATAACGTATAACGTTATATACTATATCGATATAACTTATATCGTTATATACTATTACGATATAACGTATAACGTTATATACTATTAAGATATAACGTATAACGTTATATACTATAACGATATAACGTATAACGTCATATACTATATCGATATAACGTATAACGTTATATACTATTACGATATAACGTATAACGTTATATACGATAACGATATAACGTATAACGTTATATACTATATCGATATAACGTATAACGTTATATACTATTACGATATAACGTATAACGTTATATACAACAACGATATAACGCATAACGTTATATACTATAACGATATAACGTATAGCGTTATATACTATATCGATATAACGTATAACGTTATGTACTATATCGATATAACGTATAACGTTATATACTATATCGATATAACGTATATCGTTTTATACTATAACGATATAACGTATAACGTTATGTAGTATTACGATATAACGTATAACGTTATATACTATATCGATATAACGTATAACGTTATATACTATATCGATATAACGTATAACGTTATATACTATAACGATATAACGTATAACGTTATATACAATTACGATATAACGTATAACGTTATATACAAATACGATATAACGTATAACTTTATGTACGATAACGGTATAACGTATAACGTTATATACTATAACGATATATCGTATATCGTTATGTAGTATTACGATATAACGTATAACGTTATATACTATATCGATATAACGTATAACGTTATATACTATTACGATATAACGTGTAACGTTATATACTACAACGATATAACGCATAACGTTATATACTATAACGATATAACGTATAACGTTATATACTATATCGATATAACGTATAACGTTATGTACGTTATCGGTATAACGTATAACGTTGTATACTATAACGATATATCGTATAACGTTATGTAGTATTACGATATAACGTTTAACGTTATGTACGATAACGGTATAACGTATAACGTTATATACTATAACGATATATCGTATAACGTTATGTAGTATTACGATATAACGTATAACGTTATATACGATAACGATATAACGTATAACGTTGTATACTATTACGATATAACGTATAACGTTATATACTATATCGATATAACGTATAACGTTATGTACGTTAACGGTATAACGTATAACGTTATATACTATAACGATATATCGTATAACGTTATGTAGTATTACGATATAACGTATAACGTTATATACGATAACGATATAACGTATAACGTTATATACTATATCGATATAACGTATAACGTTATATACTATTACGATATAACGTATAACGTTATATACTACAACGATATAACGCATAACGTTATATACTATAACGATATAACGTATAACGTTATATACTATATCGATACAACGTATAACGTTATGTACGTTAACGGTATAACGTATAACGTTATATACTATAACGATATATCGTATAACGTTATGTAGTATTACGATATAACGTATAACGTTATGTACGATAACGGTATAACGTATAACGTTATATACTATAACGATATATCGTATAACGTTATGTAGTATTACGATATAACGTATAACGTTATATACGATAACGATATAACGTATAACGTTGTATACTATTACGATATAACGTATAACGTTATATACTATAACGATATGACGTATAACGTTATGTAGTATTACGATATAACGTATAACGTTATATACTATATCGATATAACGTATAACGTTATATACTATATCGATATATCGTATTACGTTATGTAGTATTACGATATAACGCATAACGTTATATACGATAACGATATAACGTATAACGTTATATACTATTACGATATAACGTATAACGTTATATACGATAACGATATAACGTATAACGTTATATACTATATCGATATAACGTATATCGTTTTATACTATTACGATATAACGTATAACGTTATATACTATTACGATATAACGTATAACGTTATATACTATTACGATATAACGTATTACGTTATATACTACAACGATATAACGCATAACGTTATATACTATAACGATATAACGTATAACGTTATATACTATATCGATATAACGTATAACGTTATGTACGTTAACGGTATAACGTATAACGTTATCTACTATAACGATATATCGTATAACGTTATGTAGTATTACGATATAACGTATAACGTTATGTACGATAACGGTATAACGTATAACGTTATATACTATAACGATATATCGTGTAACGTTATGTAGTATTACGATATAACGTATAACGTTATATACGATAACGATATAACGTATAACGTTGTATACTATTACGATATAACATATACCGTTATATACGATAACGATATAACGTATAACGTTATATACTATTACGATATAACGTATAACGTTATATACGATAACGATATAACGTATAACGTTATATACTATATCGATATAACGTATATCGTTTTATACTATTACGATATAACGTATAACGTTATATACTATTACGATATAACGTATAACGTTATATACTATTACGATATAACGTATAACGTTATATACTTTAACGGTATAACGTATAACGTTATATACTATATCGATATAACGTATAACGTTATGTACGATAACGATATAACGTATAACGTTATATACTATAACGATATAACGTATAGCGTTATATGCTATATCGATATAACGTATAACGTTATGTACGTTAACGGTAGAACGTATAACGTTATATACTATATCGATATATCGTATAACGTTATGTAGTATTACGATATAACGTATAACGTTATGTACGATAACGGTATAACGTATAACGTTATATACTATAACGATATATCATATAACGTTATGTAGTATTACGATATAACGTATAACGTTATATACGATAACGATATAACGTATAACGTTGTATACTATTACGATATAACGTATAACGTTATGCACGATAACGGTATAACGTATAACGTTATACACTATAACGATATATCGTATAACGTTATGTAGTATTACGATATAACGTATAACGTTATATACTATATCGATATAACGTATATCGTTATATACTATTACGATATAACGTATAACGTTATATACTATAACGATATATCGTATAACGTTATGTAGTATTACGATATAACGTACAACGTTATGTACGATAACGGTGTAACGTATAACGTTATATACTATAACGATATATCGTATAACGTTATGTAGTATTACGATATAACGTACAACGTTATATACGATAACGATATAACGTATAACGTTGTATACTATTACGATATAACGTATAACGTTATATACTATAACGATATGACGTATAACGTTATGTAGTATTACGATATAACGTATAACGTTATATACTATATCGATATAACGTATAACGTTATATACTATATCGATATATCGTATAACGTTATGTAGTATTACGATATAACGCATAACGTTATATACGATAACGATATAACGTATAACGTTATATACTATTACGATATAACGTATAACGTTATATACGATAACGATATAACGTATAACGTTATATACTATATCGATATAACGTATATCGTTTTATACTATTACGATATAACGTATAACGTTATATACTATATCGATATAACGTATAACGTTATGTACGTTAACGGTATAACGTATAACGTTATATACTATAACGATATATCGTATAACGTTATGTAGTATTACGATATAACGTATAACGTTATATACGATAACGATATAACGTATAACGTTATATACTATATCGATATAACGTATAACGTTATATACTATTACGATATAACGTATAACGTTATATACTACAACGATATAACGCATAACGTTATATACTATAACGATATAACGTATAACGTTATATACTATATCGATATAACGTATAACGTTATGTACGTTAACGGTATAACGTATAACGTTATATACTATAGCGATATATCGTATAACGTTATGTAGTATTACGATATAACGTATAACGTTATGTACGATAACGGTATAACGTATAACGTTATATACTATAACGATATATCGTATAACGTTATGTAGTATTACGATATAACGTATAACGTTGTATACTATTACGATATAACGTATAACGTTATATACTATAACGATATGACGTATAACGTTATGTAGTATTACGATATAACGTATAACGTTATATACTATATCGATATAACGTATAACGTTATATACTATAACGATATAACGTATAACGTTATATACTATTAAGATATAACGTATGACGTTATATACTATAACGATATAACGTATAACGTTATATACTATAACGATATAACGTATAACGTTATGTAGTATTACGATATAACGTATAACGTTATATACTATATCGATATAACGTATAACGTTATATACTATATCGATATAACGTATAACGTTATATACTATAACGATATAACGTATAACGTTATATACAATTACGATATAGCGTATAACGTTATATACAATTACGATATAACGTATAACGTTATGTACGATAACGGTATAACGTATAACGTTATATACTATAACGATATATCGTATAACGTTATGTAGTATTACGATACAACGTATAACGTTATATACTATATCGATATAACGTATATCGTTATATACTATTACGATATAACGTATAACGTTATATACTATTAAGATATAACGTATAACGTTATATACTATAACGATATAACGTATAACGTTATATACTATATCGATATAACGTATAACGTTATATACTATTACGATATAACGTATAACGTTATATACGATAACGATATAACGTATAACGTTATATACTATATCGATATAACGTATAACGTTATATACTATTACGATATAACGTATAACGTTATATACTACAACGATATAACGCATAACGTTATATACTATAACGATATAACGTATAACGTTATATACTATATCGATATAACGTATAACGTTATGTACGTTAACGGTATAACGTATAACGTTATATACTATAACGATATATCGTATAACGTTATGTAGTATTACGATATAACGTATAACGTTATGTACGATAACGGTGTAACGTATAACGTTATATACTATAACGATATATCGTATAACGTTATGTAGTATTACGATATAACGTATAAGGTTATATACGATAACGATATAACGTATAACGTTGTATACTATTACGATATAACGTATAACGTTATATACTATAACGATATGACGTATAACGTTATGTAGTATTACGATATAACGTATAACGTTTTATACTATATCGATATAACGTATAACGTTATATACTATATCGATATATCGTATAACGTTATGTAGTATTACGATATAACGCATAACGTTATATACGATAACGATATAACGTATAACGTTATATACTATTACGATATAACGTATAACGTTATATACGATAACGATAAAACGTATAACGTTATATACTATATCGATATAACGTATATCGTTTTATACTATTACGATATAACGTATAACGTTATATACTATTACGATATAACGTATAACGTTATATACTATTACGATATAACGTATAACGTTATATACTTTAACGGTATAACGTATAACGTTATATACTATATCGATATAACGTATAACGTTATGTACGATAACGATATAACGTATAACGTTATATACTATATCGATATAACGTATAACGTTATATACTATATCGATATAACGTATAACGTTATATACTATATCGATATAACGTATAACGTTATATACGATATCGATATAACGTATAACGTTGTATACTATTACGATATAACTTATAACGTTATGTACGATAACGGTATAACGTATAACGTTATATACTATGACGATATATCGTATAACATTATGTAGTATTACGATATAACGTATAACGTTATATACGATAACGATATAACGTATAACGTTATATACTATATCGATATAACGTATAACGTTATATACTATTACGATATAACGTATAACGTTATATACTATAACGATATAACGTATAACGTTATATACTATATCGATATAACGTATATCGTTATATACTATTACGATATAACGTATAACGTTATATACTATTAAGATATAACGTATGACGTTATATACTATAACGATATAACGTATAACGTTATATACTATAACGATATAACGTATAACGTTATGTAGTATTACGATATAACGTATAACGTTATATACTATATCGATATAACGTATAACGTTATATACTATATCGATATAACGTATAACGTTATATATTATAACGATATAACGTATAACGTTATATACAATTACGATATAACGTATAACGTTATGTACGATAACGGTATAACGTATAACGTTATATACTAGAACGATATATCGTATAACGTTATGTAGTATTACGATATAACGTATAACGTTATATACGATAACGATATAACGTATAACGTTATATACTATATCGATATAACGTATAACGTTATATACTATTACGATATAACGTATATCGTTATATACTATAACGATATAACGTATAACGTTATATACTATAACGATATAACGTATAACGTTATGTAGTATTACGATATAACGTATAACGTTATATACTATATCGATATAACGTATAACGTTATGTAGTATTACGATATAACGTATAACGTTATATACTATATCGATATAACGTATAACGTTATATACTATATCGATATAACGTATAACGTTATATACTATAACGATATAACGTATAACGTTATATACAATTACGATATAACGTATAACATTATGTACGATAACGGTATAACGTATAACGTTATATACTATAACGATATAACGTATAACGTTATATACAATTACGATATAACGTATAACGTTATGTACGATAACGGTATAACGTATAACGTTATATACCATAACGATATAACGTATATCGTTATATACTATTACGATATAACGTATAACGTTATATACTATAACGATATGACGTATAACGTTATGTAGTATTACGATATAACGTATAACGTTATATACTATATCGATATAACGTATATCGTTATATACTATTACGATATAACGTATAACGTTATATACTATTACGATATAACGTATAACGTTATATACTTTAACGGTATAACGTATAACGTTATATACTATATCGATATAACGTATAACGTTATGTACGATAACGATATAACGTATAACGTTATATACTATAACGATATAACGTATATCGTTATATACTATTACGATATAACGTATAACGTTATATACTATAACGATATGACGTATAACGTTATGTAGTATTACGATATAACGTATAACGTTATATACTATATCGATATAACGTATATCGTTATATACTATTACGATATAACGTATAACGTTATATACTATTACGATATAACGTATAACGTTATATACTTTAACGGTATAACGTATAACGTTATATACTATATCGATATAACGTATAACGTTATGTACGATAACGATATAACGTATAACGTTATATACTATTACGATATAACGTATAACGTTATATACTATAACGATATAACGTATAACGTTATATACTATATCGATATAACGTATAACGTTATATACTATATCGATATAACGTATAACGTTATATACTATAATGATATATCGTTTAACGTTATGTAGTATTACGATATAACGTATAACGTTATATACTACTACGATATAACGTATAACGTTATATACTATAACGATATAACGTATATCGTTATGTACTATTACGATATAACGTATAACGTTATATACTATAACGATATGACGTATAACGTTATGTAGTATTACGATATAACGTATAACGTTATATACGATAACGATATAACGTATAACGTTATATACTATATCGATATAACGTATAACGTTATATACTATTACGATATAACGTATATCGTTATATACTATAACGATATAACGTATAACGTTATATACTATAACGATATAACGTATAACGTTATATACAATTACGATATAACGTATAACATTATGTACGATAACGGTATAACGTATAACGTTATATACTATAACGATATAACGTATAACGTTATATACAATTACGATATAACGTATAACGTTATATACTATAACGATATGACGTATAACGTTATGTAGTATTACGATATAACGTATAACGTTATGTACGATAACGATATAACGTATAACGTTATATACTATAACGATATAACGTATATCGTTATATACTATTACGATATAACGTATAACGTTATATACTATAACGATATGACGTATAACGTTATGTAGTATTACGATATAACGTATAACGTTATATACGATAACGATATAACGTATAACGTTATATACTATATCGATATAACGTATAACGTTATATACTATTACGATATAACGTATATCGTTATATACTATAACGATATAACGTATAACGTTATATACTATAACGATATAACGTATAACGTTATGTAGTATTACGATATAACGTATAACGTTATATACTATATCGATATAACGTATAACGTTATGTAGTATTACGATATAACGTATAACGTTATATACTATATCGATATAACGTATAACGTTATATACTATATCGATATAACGTATAACGTTATATACTATAACGATATGACGTATAACGTTATGTAGTATTACGATATAACGTATAACGTTATATACGATAACGATATAACGTATAACGTTATATACTATATCGATATAACGTATAACGTTATGTAGTATTACGATATAACGTATAACGTTATATACTATATCGATATAACGTATAACGTTATATACTATATCGATATAACGTATAACGTTATATATTATAACGATATAACGTATAACGTTATATACAATTACGATATAACGTATAACGTTATGTACGATAACGGTATAACGTATAACGTTATATACTAGAACGATATATCGTATAACATTATGTAGTATTACGATATAACGTATAACGTTATATACGATAACGATATAACGTATAACGTTATATACTATATCGATATAACGTATAACGTTATATACTATTACGATATAACGTATATCGTTATATACTATAACGATATAACGTATAACGTTATATACTATAACGATATAACGTATAACGTTATGTAGTATTACGATATAACGTATAACGTTATATACTATATCGATATAACGTATAACGTTATGTAGTATTACGATATAACGTATAACGTTATATACTATATCGATATAACGTATAACGTTATATACTATATCGATATAACGTATAACGTTATATACTATAACGATATAACGTATAACGTTATATACAATTACGATATAACGTATAACATTATGTACGATAACGGTATAACGTATAACGTTATATACTATAACGATATAACGTATAACGTTATATACAATTACGATATAACGTATAACGTTATGTACGATAACGGTATAACGTATAACGTTATATACCATAACGATATAACGTATATCGTTATATACTATTACGATATAACGTATAACGTTATATACTATAACGATATGACGTATAACGTTATGTAGTATTACGATATAACGTATAACGTTATATACTATATCGATATAACGTATATCGTTATATACTATTACGATATAACGTATAACGTTATATACTATTACGATATAACGTATAACGTTATATACTTTAACGGTATAACGTATAACGTTATATACTATATCGATATAACGTATAACGTTATGTACGATAACGATATAACGTATAACGTTATATACTATAACGATATAACGTATATCGTTATATACTATTACGATATAACGTATAACGTTATATACTATAACGATATGACGTATAACGTTATGTAGTATTACGATATAACGTATAACGTTATATACTATATCGATATAACGTATATCGTTATATACTATTACGATATAACGTATAACGTTATATACTATTACGATATAACGTATAACGTTATATACTTTAACGGTATAACGTATAACGTTATATACTATATCGATATAACGTATAACGTTATGTACGATAACGATATAACGTATAACGTTATATACTATTACGATATAACGTATAACGTTATATACTATAACGATATAACGTATAACGTTATATACTATATCGATATAACGTATAACGTTATATACTATATCGATATAACGTATAACGTTATATACTATAATGATATATCGTTTAACGTTATGTAGTATTACGATATAACGTATAACGTTATATACTACTACGATATAACGTATAACGTTATATACTATAACGATATAACGTATATCGTTATGTACTATTACGATATAACGTATAACGTTATATACTATAACGATATGACGTATAACGTTATGTAGTATTACGATATAACGTATAACGTTATATACGATAACGATATAACGTATAACGTTATATACTATATCGATATAACGTATAACGTTATATACTATTACGATATAACGTATATCGTTATATACTATAACGATATAACGTATAACGTTATATACTATAACGATATAACGTATAACGTTATATACAATTACGATATAACGTATAACATTATGTACGATAACGGTATAACGTATAACGTTATATACTATAACGATATAACGTATAACGTTATATACAATTACGATATAACGTATAACGTTATATACTATAACGATATGACGTATAACGTTATGTAGTATTACGATATAACGTATAACGTTATGTACGATAACGATATAACGTATAACGTTATATACTATAACGATATAACGTATATCGTTATATACTATTACGATATAACGTATAACGTTATATACTATAACGATATGACGTATAACGTTATGTAGTATTACGATATAACGTATAACGTTATATACGATAACGATATAACGTATAACGTTATATACTATATCGATATAACGTATAACGTTATATACTATTACGATATAACGTATATCGTTATATACTATAACGATATAACGTATAACGTTATATACTATAACGATATAACGTATAACGTTATGTAGTATTACGATATAACGTATAACGTTATATACTATATCGATATAACGTATAACGTTATGTAGTATTACGATATAACGTATAACGTTATATACTATATCGATATAACGTATAACGTTATATACTATATCGATATAACGTATAACGTTATATACTATAACGATATAACGTATAACGTTATATACAATTACGATATAACGTATAACATTATGTACGATAACGGTATAACGTATAACGTTATATACTATAACGATATAACGTATAACGTTATATACAATTACGATATAACGTATAACGTTATGTACGATAACGGTATAACGTATAACGTTATATACTATAACGATATAACGTATATCGTTATATACTATTACGATATAACGTATAACGTTATATACTATAACGATATGACGTATAACGTTATGTAGTATTACGATATAACGTATAACGTTATATACTATATCGATATAACGTATATCGTTATATACTATTACGATATAACGTATAACGTTATATACTATTACGATATAACGTATAACGTTATATACTTTAACGGTATAACGTATAACGTTATATACTATATCGATATAACGTATAACGTTATGTACGATAACGATATAACGTATAACGTTATATACTATAACGATATAACGTATATCGTTATATACTATTACGATATAACGTATAACGTTATATACTATAACGATATGACGTATAACGTTATGTAGTATTACGATATAACGTATAACGTTATATACTATATCGATATAACGTATATCGTTATATACTATTACGATATAACGTATAACGTTATATACTATTACGATATAACGTATAACGTTATATACTTTAACGGTATAACGTATAACGTTATATACTATATCGATATAACGTATAACGTTATGTACGATAACGATATAACGTATAACGTTATATACTATTACGATATAACGTATAACGTTATATACTATAACGATATAACGTATAACGTTATATACTATATCGATATAACGTATAACGTTATATACTATATCGATATAACGTATAACGTTATATACTATAACGATATATCGTTTAACGTTATGTAGTATTACGATATAACGTATAACGTTATATACTACTACGATATAACGTATAACGTTATATACTATATCGATATAACGTATAACGTTATATAATATATCGATATAACGTATAACGTTATATACTATTACGACATAACGTATAACGTTATATACTATAACGATATGACGCATAACGTTATGTAGTATTACGATATAACGTATAACGTTATATACTATATCGATATAACGTATAACGTTGTATACTATAACGATATAACGTATAACGTTATATACTATATCGATATAACGTATAACGTTATATACTATATCGATATAACGTATAACGTTATATACGATATCGATATAACGTATAACGTTGTATACTATTACGATATAACGTATAACGTTATGTACGATAACGGTATAACGTATAACGTTATATACTATAACGATATATCGTATAACATTATGTAGTATTACGATATAACGTATAACGTTATATACGATAACGATATAACGTATAACGTTATATACTATATCGATATAACGTATAACGTTATATACTATAACGATATAACGTATAACGTTATATACAATTACGATATAACGTATAACGTTATATACAATTACGATATAACGTATAACGTTATGTACGATAACGGTATAACGTATAACGTTATATACTATTAAGATATAACGTATAACGTTATATACTATAACGATATAACGTATAACGTTATATACTATATCGATATAGCGTATAACGTTATATACTATTACGATATAACGTATAACGTTATATACGATAACGATATAACGTATAACGTTATATACTATATCGATATAACGTATAACGTTATATACTATTACGATATAACGTATAACGTTATATACTACAACGATATAACGCATAACGTTATATACTATAACGATATAACGTATAACGTTATATACTATATCGATATAACGTATAACGTTATGTACGTTAACGGTATAACGTATAACGTTATATACTATATCGATATAACGTATAACGTATAACGTTATATACTATAACGATATAACGTATATCGTTATATACTATTACGATATAACGTATAACGTTATATACTATAACGATATAACGTATAACGTTATGTAGTATTACGATATAACGTATAACGTTATGTACGTTAACGGTATAACGTATAACGTTATATACTATTAAGATATAACGTATAACGTTATATACTATAACGATATAACGTATAACGTTATATACTATATCGATATAGCGTATAACGTTATATACTATTACGATATAACGTATAACGTTATATACTATAACGATATATCGTATAACGTTATATACTATATCTATATAACGTATAACGTTATATACGATAACGATATAACGTATAACGTTGTATACTATTACGATATAACGTATAACGTTATATACTTTAACGGTATAACGTATAACGTTATATACTATATCGATATAACGTATAACGTTATGTACGATAACGATATAACGTATAACGTTATATACTATAACGATATAACGTATAACGTATAACGTTATATACTATAACGATATAACGTATATCGTTATATACTATTACGATATAACGTATAACGTTATATACTATAACGATATAACGTATAACGTTATGTAGTATTACGATATAACGTATAACGTTATATACTATATCGATATAACGTATAACGTTATGTACTATATCGATATAACGTATAACGTTATATACTATAACGATATAACGTATAACGTTATATACTATATCGATATAACGTATAACGTTATATACTATTACGATATAACGTATAACGTTATATACTATAACGATATAACGTATAACGTTATATACTATATCGATATAACGTATATCGTTATATACTATTACGATATAACGTATAACGTTATATACTATTAAGATATAACGTATGACGTTATATACTATAACGATATAACGTATAACGTTATATACTATAACGATATAACGTATAACGTTATGTAGTATTACGATATAACGTATAACGTTATATACTATATCGATATAACGTATAACGTTATATACTATATCGATATAACGTATAACGTTATATACTATAACGATATAACGTATAACGTTATATACAATTACGATATAACGTATAACGTTATGTACGATAACGGTATAACGTATAACGTTATATACTATATCGATATAACGTATAACGTTATGTACGATAACGATATAACGTATAACGTTATATACTATAACGATATAACGTATAACGTTATATACTATAACGATATAACGTATATCGTTATATACTATTACGATATAACGTATAACGTTATATACTATAACGATATGACGTATAACGTTATGTAGTATTACGATATAACGTATAACGTTATATACTATATCGATATAACGTATATCGTTATATACTATTACGATATAACGTATAACGTTATATACTATTACGATATAACGTATAACGTTATATACGATAACGATATAACGTATAACGTTGTATACTATTACGATATAACGTATAACGTTATATACTATAACGATATGACGTATAACGTTATGTAGTATTACGATATAACGTATAACGTTATATACTATATCGATATAACGTATAACGTTATATACTATATCGATATATCGTATAACGTTATGTAGTATTACGATATAACGCATAACGTTATATACGATAACGATATAACGTATAACGTTATATACTATTACGATATAACGTATAACGTTATATACGATAACGATATAACGTATAACGTTATATACTATATCGATATAACGTATATCGTTTTATACTATTACGATATAACGTATAACGTTATATACTATTACGATATAACGTATAACGTTATATACTATTACGATATAACGTATAACGTTATATACTTTAACGGTATAACGTATAACGTTATATACTATATCGATATAACGTATAACGTTATGTACGATAACGATATAACGTATAACGTTATATACTATAACGATATAACGTATAACGTTATATACTATTAAGATATAACGTATGACGTTATATACTATAACGATATAACGTATAACGTTATATACTATAACGATATAACGTATAACGTTATGTAGTATTACGATATAACGTATAACGTTATATACTATATCGATATAACGTATAACGTTATATACTATATCGATATAACGTATAACGTTATATACTATAACGATATAACGTATAACGTTATATACAATTACGATATAGCGTATAACGTTATATACAATTACGATATAACGTATAACGTTATGTACGATAACGGTATAACGTATAACGTTATATACTATAACGATATATCGTATAACGTAATGTAGTATTACGATATAACGTATAACGTTATATACTATATCGATATAACGTATATCGTTATACACTATTACGATATAACGTATAACGTTATATACTATTAAGATATAACGCATAACGTTATATACTATAACGATATAACGTATAACGTTATATACTATATCGATATAACGTATAACGTTATATACTATTACGATATAACGTATAACGTTATATACGATAACGATATAACGTATAACGTTATATACTATATCGATATAACGTATAACGTTATATACTATTACGATATAACGTATAACGTTATATACTACAACGATATAACGCATAACGTTATGTACGATAACGGTATAACGTATAACGTTATATACTATAACGATATATCGTATAACGTTATGTAGTATTACGATATAAAGTATAACGTTATATACTATTACGATATAACGTATAACGTTATATACTATTACGATATAACGTATAACGTTATATACTATATCGATATAACGTATAACGTTATATACTATATCGATATATCGTATAACGTTATGTAGTATTACGATATAACGCATAACGTTATATACGATAACGATATAACGTATAACGTTATATACTATTACGATATAACGTATAACGTTATATACGATAACGATATAACGTATAACGTTATATACTATATCGATATAACGTATATCGTTTTATACTATTACGATATAACGTATAACGTTATATACTATTACGATATAACGTATAACGTTATATACTATTACGATATAACGTATAACGTTATATACTTTAACGGTATAACGTATAACGTTATATACTATATCGATATAACGTATAACGTTATGTACGATAACGATATAACGTATAACGTTATATACTATATCGATATAACGTATAACGTTATATACTATATCGATATAACGTATAACGTTATATACTATATCGATATAACGTATAACGTTATATACGACATCGATATAACGTATAACGTTATATACGATATCGATATAACGTATAACGTTGTATACTATTACGATATAACTTATAACGTTATGTACGATAACGGTATAACGTATAACGTTATATACTATGACGATATATCGTATAACATTATGTAGTATTACGATATAACGTATAACGTTATATACGATAACGATATAACGTATAACGTTATATACTATATCGATATAACGTATAACGTTATATACTATTACGATATAACGAATAACGTTATATACTATAACGATATAACGTATAACGTTATATACTATATCGATATAACGTATATCGTTATATACTATTACGATATAACGTATAACGTTATATACTATTAAGATATAACGTATGACGTTATATACTATAACGATATAACGTATAACGTTATATACTATAACGATATAACGTATAACGTTATGTAGTATTACGATATAACGTATAACGTTATATACTATATCGATATAACGTATAACGTTATATACTATATCGATATAACGTATAACGTTATATATTATAACGATATAACGTATAACGTTATATACAATTACGATATAACGTATAACGTTATGTACGATAACGGTATAACGTATAACGTTATATAGTAGAACGATATATCGTATAACGTTATGTAGTATTACGATATAACGTATAACGTTATATACGATAACGATATAACGTATAACGTTATATACTATATCGATATAACGTATAACGTATATCGTTATATACTATAACGATATAACGTATAACGTTATATACTATAACGATATAACGTATAACGTTATGTAGTATTACGATATAACGTATAACGTTATATACTATATCGATATAACGTATAACGTTATGTAGTATTACGATATAACGTATAACGTTATATACTATATCGATATAACGTATAACGTTATATACTATATCGATATAACGTATAACGTTATATACTATAACGATATAACGTATAACGTTATATACAATTACGATATAACGTATAACGTTATGTACGATAACGGTATAACGTATAACGTTATATACTATAACGATATAACGTATAACGTTATATACAATTACGATATAACGTATAACGTTATGTACGATAACGGTATAACGTATAACGTTATATACTATAACGATATAACGTATATCGTTATATACTAATACGATATAACGTATAACGTTATATACTATAACGATATGACGTATAACGTTATGTAGTATTACGATATAACGTATAACGTTATATACTATATCGATATAACGTATATCGTTATATACTATTACGATATAACGTATAACGTTATATACTATTACGATATAACGTATAAGGTTATATACTTTAACGGTATAACGTATAACGTTATATACTATATCGATATAACGTATAACGTTATGTACGATAACGATATAACGTATAACGTTATATACTATAACGATATAACGTATATCGTTATATACTATTACGATATAACGTATAACGTTATATACTATAACGATATGACGTATAACGTTATGTAGTATTACGATATAACGTATAACGTTATATACTATATCGATATAACGTATATCGTTATATACTATTACGATATAACGTATAACGTTATATACTATTACGATATAACGTATAACGTTATATACTTTAACGGTATAACGTATAACGTTATATACTATATCGATATAACGTATAACGTTATGTACGATAACGATATAACGTATAACGTTATATACTATTACGATATAACGTATAACGTTATATACTATAACGATATAACGTATAACGTTATATACTATATCGATATAACGTATAACGTTATATACTATATCGATATAACGTATAACGTTATATACTATAACGATATATCGTTTAACGTTATGTAGTATTACGATATAACGTATAACGTTATATACTACTACGATATAACGTATAACGTTATATACTATATCGATATAACGTATAACGTTATATAACATATCGATATAACGTATAACGTTATATACTATAACGATATGACGTATAACGTTATGTAGTATTACGATATAACGTATAACGTTATATACTATATCGATATAACGTATAACGTTGTATACTATAACGATATAACGTATAACGTTATATACTATATCGATATAACGTATAACGTTATATACTATATCGATATAACGTATAACGTTATATACTATATCGATATAACGTATAACGTTATATACGATATCGATATAACGTATAACGTTGTATACTATTACGATATAACGTATAACGTTATGTACGATAACGGTATAACGTATAACGTTATATACTATAACGATATATCGTATAACATTATGTAGTATTACGATATTACGTATAACGTTATATACGATAACGATATAACGTATAACGTTATATACTATATCGATATAACGTATAACGTTATATACTATAACGATATAACGTATAACGTTATATACAATTACGATATAACGTATAACGTTATATACAATTACGATATAACGTATAACGTTATGTACGATAACGGTATAACGTATAACGTTATATACTATTAAGATATAACGTATAACGTTATATACTATAACGATATAACGTATAACGTTATATACTATATCGATATAGCGTATAACGTTATATACTATTACGATATAACGTATAACGTTATATACGATAACGATATAACGTATAACGTTATATACTATATCGATATAACGTATAACGTTATATACTATTACGATATAACGTATAACGTTATATACTACAACGATATAACGCATAACGTTATATACTATAACGATATAACGTATAACGTTATATACTATATCGATATAACGTATAACGTTATGTACGTTAACGGTATAACGTATAACGTTATATACTATAACGATATATCGTATAACGTTATGTAGTATTACGATATAACGTATAACGTTATGTACGATAACGGTATAACGTATAACGTTATATACTATAACGATATATCGTATAACGTTATATACTATATCGATATAACGTATAACGTTATATACGATAACGATATAACGTATAACGTTGTATACTATTACGATATAACGTATAACGTTATATACTATAACGATATGACGTATAACGTTATGTAGTATTACGATATAACGTATAACGTTATATACTATATCGATATAACGTATAACGTTATATACTATATCGATATATCGTATAACGTTATGTAGTATTACGATATAACGCATAACGTTATATACGATAACGATATAACGTATAACGTTATATACTATTACGATATAACGTATAACGTTATATACGATAACGATATAACGTATAACGTTATATACTATATCGATATAACGTATATCGTTTTATACTATTACGATATAACGTATAACGTTATATACTATTACGATATAACGTATAACGTTATATACTTTAACGGTATAACGTATAACGTTATATACTATATCGATATAACGTATAACGTTATGTACGATAACGATATAACGTATAACGTTATATACTATAACGATATAACGTATAACGTTATATACTATAACGATATAACGTATATCGTTATATACTATTACGATATAACGTATAACGTTATATACTATAACGATATAACGTATAACGTTATGTAGTATTACGATATAACGTATAACGTTATATACTATATCGATATAACGTATAACGTTATATACTATATCGATATAACGTATAACGTTATATACTATAACGATATAACGTATAACGTTATATACTATTACGATATAACGTATAACGTTATATACGATAACGATATAACGTAAAACGTTATATACTATATCGATATAACGTATAACGTTATATACTATAACGATATAACGTATAACGTTATATACTATAACGATATAACGTATATCGTTATATACTATTACCATATAACGTATAACGTTATATACTATAACGATATGACGTATAACGTTATGTAGTATTACGATATAACGTATAACGTTATATACTATATCGATATAACGTATATCGTTATATACTATTACGATATAACGTATAACGTTATATACTATTAAGATATAACGTATGACGTTATATACTATAACGATATAACGTATAACGTTATATACTATAACGATATAACGTATAACGTTATATACGATATCGATATAACGTATAACGTTATATACGATATCGATATAACGTATAACGTTATATACGATATCGATATAACGTATAACGTTATATACGATATCGATATAACGTATAACGTTATATACGATATCGATATAACGTATAACGTTGTATACTATTACGATATAACGTATAACGTTATGTACGATAACGGTATAACGTATAACGTTATATACTATAACGATATATCGTATAACATTATGTAGTATTACGATATAACGTATAACGTTATATACGATAACGATATAACGTATAACGTTATATACTATATCGATATAACGTATAACGTTATATACTATTACGATATAACGTATAACGTTATATACTATGACGATATAACTTATAACGTTATATACTATATCGATATAACGTATATCGTTATATACTATTACGATATAACGTATAACGTTATATACTATTAAGATATAACGTATGACGTTATATACTATAACGATATAACGTATAACGTTATATACTATAACGATATAACGTATAACGTTATGTAGTATTACGATATAACGTATAACGTTATATACTATATCGATATAACGTATAACGTTATATACTATATCGATATAACGTATAACGTTATATACTATAACGATATAACGTATAACGTTATATACAATTACGATATAACGTATAACGTTATATACAATTACGATATAACGTATAACGTTATGTACGATAACGGTATAACGTATAACGTTATATACTATAACTATATATCGTATAACGTTATGTAGTATTACGATATAACGTATAACGTTATATACTATATCGATATAACTTATATCGTTATATACTATTACGATATAACGTATAACGTTATATACTATTAAGATATAACGTATAACGTTATATACTATAACGATATAACGTATAACGTTATATACTATATCGATATAACGTATAACGTTATATACTATTACGATATAACGTATAACGTTATATACGATAACGATATAACGTATAACGTTATATACTATATCGATATAACGTATAACGTTATATACTATTACGATATAACGTATAACGTTATATACAACAACGATATAACGCATAACGTTATATACTATAACGATATAACGTATAGCGTTATATACTATATCGATATAACGTATAACGTTATGTACTATATCGATATAACGTATAACGTTATATACTATATCGATATAACGTATATCGTTTTATACTATAACGATATAACGTATAACGTTATGTAGTATTACGATATAACGTATAACGTTATATACTATATCGATATAACGTATAACGTTATATACTATATCGATATAACGTATAACGTTATATACTATAACGATATAACGTATAACGTTATATACAATTACGATATAACGTATAACGTTATATACAAATACGATATAACGTATAACTTTATGTACGATAACGGTATAACGTATAACGTTATATACTATAACGATATATCGTATATCGTTATGTAGTATTACGATATAACGTATAACGTTATATACTATATCGATATAACGTATAACGTTATATACTATTACGATGTAACGTGTAACGTTATATACTACAACGATATAACGCATAACGTTATATACTATAACGATATAACGTATAACGTTATATACTATATCGATATAACGTATAACGTTATGTACGTTATCGGTATAACGTATAACGTTGTATACTATAACGATATATCGTATAACGTTATGTAGTATTACGATATAACGTTTAACGTTATGTACGATAACGGTATAACGTATAACGTTATATACTATAACGATATATCGTATAACGTTATGTAGTATTACGATATAACGTATAACGTTATATACGATAACGATATAACGTATAACGTTGTATACTATTACGATATAACGTATAACGTTATATACTATATCGATATAACGTATAACGTTATGTACGTTAACGGTATAACGTATAACGTTATATACTATAACGATATATCGTATAACGTTATGTAGTATTACGATATAACGTATAACGTTATATACGATAACGATATAACGTATAACGTTATATACTATATCGATATAACGTATAACGTTATATACTATTACGATATAACGTATAACGTTATATACTACAACGATATAACGCATAACGTTATATACTATAACGATATAACGTATAACGTTATATACTATATCGATACAACGTATAACGTTATGTACGTTAACGGTATAACGTATAACGTTATATACTATAACGATATATCGTATAACGTTATGTAGTATTACGATATAACGTATAACGTTATGTACGATAACGGTATAACGTATAACGTTATATACTATAACGATATATCGTATAACGTTATGTAGTATTACGATATAACGTATAACGTTATATACGATAACGATATAACGTATAACGTTGTATACTATTACGATATAACGTATAACGTTATATACTATAACGATATGACGTATAACGTTATGTAGTATTACGATATAACGTATAACGTTATATACTATATCGATATAACGTATAACGTTATATACTATATCGATATATCGTATTACGTTATGTAGTATTACGATATAACGCATAACGTTATATACGATAACGATATAACGTATAACGTTATATACTATTACGATATAACGTATAACGTTATATACGATAACGATATAACGTATAACGTTATATACTATATCGATATAACGTATATCGTTTTATACTATTACGATATAACGTATAACGTTATATACTATTACGATATAACGTATAACGTTATATACTATTACGATATAACGTATAACGTTATATACTTTAACGGTATAACGTATAACGTTATATACTATATCGATATAACGTATAACGTTATGTACGATAACGATATAACGTATAACGTTATATACTATAACGATATAACGTATAGCGTTATATACTATATCGATATAACGTATAACGTTATGTACGTTAACGGTATAACGTATAACGTTATATACTATAACGATATATCGTATAACGTTATGTAGTATTACGATATAACGTATAACGTTATGTACGATAACGGTATAACGTATAACGTTATATACTATAACGATATATCGTATAACGTTATGTAGTATTACGATATAACGTATAACGTTATATACGATAACGATATAACGTATAACGTTGTATACTATTACGATATAACGTATAACGTTATGCACGATAACGGTATAACGTATAACGTTATATACTATAACGATATAACGTATATCGTTATATACTATTACCATATAACGTATAACGTTATATACTATAACGATATGACGTATAACGTTATGTAGTATTACGATATAACGTATAACGTTATATACTATATCGATATAACGTATATCGTTATATACTATTACGATATAACGTATAACGTTATATACTATTAAGATATAACGTATGACGTTATATACTATAACGATATAACGTATAACGTTATATACTATAACGATATAACGTATAACGTTATATACGATATCGATATAACGTATAACGTTATATACGATATCGATATAACGTATAACGTTATATACGATATCGATATAACGTATAACGTTATATACGATATCGATATAACGTATAACGTTATATACGATATCGATATAACGTATAACGTTGTATACTATTACGATATAACGTATAACGTTATGTACGATAACGGTATAACGTATAACGTTATATACTATAACGATATATCGTATAACATTATGTAGTATTACGATATAACGTATAACGTTATATACGATAACGATATAACGTATAACGTTATATACTATATCGATATAACGTATAACGTTATATACTATTACGATATAACGTATAACGTTATATACTATGACGATATAACTTATAACGTTATATACTATATCGATATAACGTATATCGTTATATACTATTACGATATAACGTATAACGTTATATACTATTAAGATATAACGTATGACGTTATATACTATAACGATATAACGTATAACGTTATATACTATAACGATATAACGTATAACGTTATGTAGTATTACGATATAACGTATAACGTTATATACTATATCGATATAACGTATAACGTTATATACTATATCGATATAACGTATAACGTTATATACTATAACGATATAACGTATAACGTTATATACAATTACGATATAACGTATAACGTTATATACAATTACGATATAACGTATAACGTTATGTACGATAACGGTATAACGTATAACGTTATATACTATAACTATATATCGTATAACGTTATGTAGTATTACGATATAACGTATAACGTTATATACTATATCGATATAACTTATATCGTTATATACTATTACGATATAACGTATAACGTTATATACTATTAAGATATAACGTATAACGTTATATACTATAACGATATAACGTATAACGTTATATACTATATCGATATAACGTATAACGTATATACTATTACGATATAACGTATAACGTTATATACGATAACGATATAACGTATAACGTTATATACTATATCGATATAACGTATAACGTTATATACTATTACGATATAACGTATAACGTTATATACAACAACGATATAACGCATAACGTTATATACTATAACGATATAACGTATAGCGTTATATACTATATCGATATAACGTATAACGTTATGTACTATATCGATATAACGTATAACGTTATATACTATATCGATATAACGTATATCGTTTTATACTATAACGATATAACGTATAACGTTATGTAGTATTACGATATAACGTATAACGTTATATACTATATCGATATAACGTATAACGTTATATACTATATCGATATAACGTATAACGTTATATACTATAACGATATAACGTATAACGTTATATACAATTACGATATAACGTATAACGTTATATACAAATACGATATAACGTATAACTTTATGTACGATAACGGTATAACGTATAACGTTATATACTATAACGATATATCGTATATCGTTATGTAGTATTACGATATAACGTATAACGTTATATACTATATCGATATAACGTATAACGTTATATACTATTACGATATAACGTGTAACGTTATATACTACAACGATATAACGCATAACGTTATATACTATAACGATATAACGTATAACGTTATATACTATATCGATATAACGTATAACGTTATGTACGTTATCGGTATAACGTATAACGTTGTATACTATAACGATATATCGTATAACGTTATGTAGTATTACGATATAACGTTTAACGTTATGTACGATAACGGTATAACGTATAACGTATATACTATAACGATATATCGTATAACGTTATGTAGTATTACGATATAACGTATAACGTTATATACGATAACGATATAACGTATAACGTTGTATACTATTACGATATAACGTATAACGTTATATACTATATCGATATAACGTATAACGTTATGTACGTTAACGGTATAACGTATAACGTTATATACTATAACGATATATCGTATAACGTTATGTAGTATTACGATATAACGTATAACGTTATATACGATAACGATATAACGTATAACGTTATATACTATATCGATATAACGTATAACGTTATATACTATTACGATATAACGTATAACGTTATATACTACAACGATATAACGCATAACGTTATATACTATAACGATATAACGTATAACGTTATATACTATATCGATACAACGTATAACGTTATGTACGTTAACGGTATAACGTATAACGTTATATACTATAACGATATATCGTATAACGTTATGTAGTATTACGATATAACGTATAACGTTATGTACGATAACGGTATAACGTATAACGTTATATACTATAACGATATATCGTATAACGTTATGTAGTATTACGATATAACGTATAACGTTATATACGATAACGATATAACGTATAACGTTGTATACTATTACGATATAACGTATAACGTTATATACTATAACGATATGACGTATAACGTTATGTAGTATTACGATATAACGTATAACGTTATATACTATATCGATATAACGTATAACGTTATATACTATATCGATATATCGTATTACGTTATGTAGTATTACGATATAACGCATAACGTTATATACGATAACGATATAACGTATAACGTTATATACTATTACGATATAACGTATAACGTTATATACGATAACGATATAACGTATAACGTTATATACTATATCGATATAACGTATATCGTTTTATACTATTACGATATAACGTATAACGTTATATACTATTACGATATAACGTATAACGTTATATACTATTACGATATAACGTATAACGTTATATACTTTAACGGTATAACGTATAACGTTATATACTATATCGATATAACGTATAACGTTATGTACGATAACGATATAACGTATAACGTTATATACTATAACGATATAACGTATAGCGTTATATACTATATCGATATAACGTATAACGTTATGTACGTTAACGGTATAACGTATAACGTTATATACTATAACGATATATCGTATAACGTTATGTAGTATTACGATATAACGTATAACGTTATGTACGATAACGGTATAACGTATAACGTTATATACTATAACGATATATCGTATAACGTTATGTAGTATTACGATATAACGTATAACGTTATATACGATAACGATATAACGTATAACGTTGTATACTATTACGATATAACGTATAACGTTATGCACGATAACGGTATAACGTATAACGTTATATACTATAACGATATATCGTATAACGTTATGTAGTATTACGATATAACGTATTACGTTATATACTATATCGATATAACGTATATCGTTATATACTATTACGATATAACGATAACGTTATATACTATAACGATATATCGTATAACGTTATGTAGTATCACGATATAACGTACAACGTTATGTACGATAACGGTGTAACGTATAACGTTATATACTATAACGATATATCGTATAACGTTATATAGTATTACGATATAACGTACAACGTTATATACGATAACGATATAACGTATAACGTTGTATACTATTACGATATAACGTATAACGTTATATACTATAACGATATGACGTATAGCGTTATGTAGTATTACGATATAACGTATAACGTTATATACTATATCGATATAACGTATAACGTTATATACTATATCGATATATCGTATAACGTTATGTAGTATTACGATATAACGCATAACGTTATATACGATAACGATATAACGTATAACGTTATATACTATTACGATATAACGTATAACGTTATATACGATAACGATATAACGTATAACGTTATATACTATATCGATATAACGTATATCGTTTTATACTATTACGATATAACGTATAACGTTATATACTATATCGATATAACGTATAACGTTATGTACGTTAACGGTATAACGTATAACGTTATATACTATAACGATATATCGTATAACGTTATGTAGTATTACGATATAACGTATAACGTTATATACGATAACGATATAACGTATAACGTTATATACGATAACGATATAACGTATAACGTTATATACTATATCGATATAACGTATAACGTTATATACTATTACGATATAACGTATTACGTTATATACTACAACGATATAACGCATAACGTTATATACTATAACGATATAACGTATAACGTTATATACTATATCGATATAACGTATAACGTTATGTACGTTAACGGTATAACGTATAACGTTATATACTATAACGATATATCGTATAACGTTATGTAGTATTACGATATAACGTATAACGTTATGTACGATAACGGTATAACGTATAACGTTATATACTATAACGATATATCGTGTAACGTTATGTAGTATTACGATATAACGTATAACGTTATATACGATAACGATATAACGTATAACGTTGTATACTATTACGATATAACATATAACGTTATATACGATAACGATATAACGTATAACGTTATATACTATTACGATATAACGTATAACGTTATATACGATAACGATATAACGTATAACGTTATATACTATATCGATATAACGTATATCGTTTTATACTATTACGATATAACGTATAACGTTATATACTATTACGATATAACGTATAACGTTATATACTATTACGATATAACGTATAACGTTATATACTATTACGATATAACGTATAACGTTATATACTTTAACGGTATAACGTATAACGTTATATACTATATCGATATAACGTATAACGTTATGTACGATAACGATATAACGTATAACGTTATATACTATAACGATATAACGTATAGCGTTATATGCTATATCGATATAACGTATAACGTTATGTACGTTAACGGTAGAACGTATAACGTTATATACTATATCGATATATCGTATAACGTTATGTAGTATTACGATATAACGTATAACGTTATGTACGATAACGGTATAACGTATAACGTTATATACTATAACGATATATCATATAACGTTATGTAGTATTACGATATAACGTATAACGTTATATACGATAACGATATAACGTATAACGTTGTATACTATTACGATATAACGTATAACGTTATGCACGATAACGGTATAACGTATAACGTTATACACTATAACGATATATCGTATAACGTTATGTAGTATTACGATATAACGTATAACGTTATATACTATATCGATATAACGTATATCGTTATATACTATTACGATATAACGTATAACGTTATATACTATAACGATATATCGTATAACGTTATGTAGTATTACGATATAACGTACAACGTTATGTACGATAACGGTGTAACGTATAACGTTATATACTATAACGATATATCGTATAACGTTATGTAGTATTACGATATAACGTACAACGTTATATACGATAACGATATAACGTATAACGTTGTATACTATTACGATATAACGTATAACGTTATATACTATAACGATATGACGTATAACGTTATGTAGTATTACGATATAACGTATAACGTTATATACTATATCGATATAACGTATAACGTTATATACTATATCGATATATCGTATAACGTTATGTAGTATTACGATATAACGCATAACGTTATATACGATAACGATATAACGTATAACGTTATATACTATTACGATATAACGTATAACGTTATATACGATAACGATATAACGTATAACGTTATATACTATATCGATATAACGTATATCGTTTTATACTATTACGATATAACGTATAACGTTATATACTATATCGATATAACGTATAACGTTATGTACGTTAACGGTATAACGTATAACGTTATATACTATAACGATATATCGTATAACGTTATGTAGTATTACGATATAACGTATAACGTTATATATGATAACGATATAACGTATAACGTTATATACTATCGATATAACGTATAACGTTATATACTATTACGATATAACGTATAACGTTATATACTACAACGATATAACGCATAACGTTATATACTATAACGATATAACGTATAACGTTATATACTATATCGATATAACGTATAACGTTATGTACGTTAACGGTATAACGTATAACGTTATATACTATAGCGATATATCGTATAACGTTATGTAGTATTACGATATAACGTATAACGTTATGTACGATAACGGTATAACGTATAACGTTATATACTATAACGATATATCGTATAACGTTATGTAGTATTACGATATAACGTATAACGTTGTATACTATTACGATATAACGTATAACGTTATATACTATAACGATATAACGTATAACGTTATATACTATATCGATATAACGTATAACGTTATGTACGTTAACGGTATAACGTATAACGTTATATACTATAACGATATATCGTATAACGTTATGTAGTATTACGATATAACGTATAACGTTATGTACGATAACGGTGTAACGTATAACGTTATATACTATAACGATATATCGTATAACGTTATGTAGTATTACGATATAACGTATAAGGTTATATACGATAACGATATAACGTATAACGTTGTATACTATTACGATATAACGTATAACGTTATATACGATAACGATAAAACGTATAACGTTATATACTATATCGATATAACGTATATCGTTTTATACTATTACGATATAACGTATAACGTTATATACTATTACGATATAACGTATAACGTTATATACTATTACGATATAACGTATAACGTTATATACTTTAACGGTATAACGTATAACGTTATATACTATATCGATATAACGTATAACGTTATGTACGATAACGATATAACGTATAACGTTATATACTATATCGATATAACGTATAACGTTATATACTATATCGATATAACGTATAACGTTATATACTATATCGATATAACGTATAACGTTATATACGATATCGATATAACGTATAACGTTGTATACTATTACGATATAACTTATAACGTTATGTACGATAACGGTATAACGTATAACGTTATATACTATGACGATATATCGTATAACATTATGTAGTATTACGATATAACGTATAACGTTATATACGATAACGATATAACGTATAACGTTATATACTATATCGATATAACGTATAACGTTATATACTATTACGATATAACGTATAACGTATATACTATAACGATATAACGTATAACGTTATATACTATATCGATATAACGTATATCGTTATATACTATTACGATATAACGTATAACGTTATATACTATTAAGATATAACGTATGACGTTATATACTATAACGATATAACGTATAACGTTATATACTATAACGATATAACGTATAACGTTATGTAGTATTACGATATAACGTATAACGTTATATACTATATCGATATAACGTATAACGTTATATACTATATCGATATAACGTATAACGTTATATATTATAACGATATAACGTATAACGTTATATACAATTACGATATAACGTATAACGTTATGTACGATAACGGTATAACGTATAACGTTATATACTAGAACGATATATCGTATAACGTTATGTAGTATTACGATATAACGTATAACGTTATATACGATAACGATATAACGTATAACGTTATATACTATATCGATATAACGTATAACGTTATATACTATTACGATATAACGTATATCGTTATATACTATAACGATATAACGTATAACGTTATATACTATAACGATATAACGTATAACGTTATGTAGTATTACGATATAACGTATAACGTTATATACTATATCGATATAACGTATAACGTTATGTAGTATTACGATATAACGTATAACGTTATATACTATATCGATATAACGTATAACGTTATATACTATATCGATATAACGTATAACGTTATATACTATAACGATATAACGTATAACGTTATATACAATTACGATATAACGTATAACATTATGTACGATAACGGTATAACGTATAACGTTATATACTATAACGATATAACGTATAACGTTATATACAATTACGATATAACGTATAACGTTATGTACGATAACGGTATAACGTATAACGTTATATACCATAACGATATAACGTATATCGTTATATACTATTACGATATAACGTATAACGTTATATACTATAACGATATGACGTATAACGTTATGTAGTATTACGATATAACGTATAACGTTATATACTATATCGATATAACGTATATCGTTATATACTATTACGATATAACGTATAACGTTATATACTATTACGATATAACGTATAACGTTATATACTTTAACGGTATAACGTATAACGTTATATACTATATCGATATAACGTATAACGTTATGTACGATAACGATATAACGTATAACGTTATATACTATAACGATATAACGTATATCGTTATATACTATTACGATATAACGTATAACGTTATATACTATAACGATATGACGTATAACGTTATGTAGTATTACGATATAACGTATAACGTTATATACTATATCGATATAACGTATATCGTTATATACTATACGATATAACGTATAACGTTATATACTATTACGATATAACGTATAACGTTATATACTTTAACGGTATAACGTATAACGTTATATACTATATCGATATAACGTATAACGTTATGTACGATAACGATATAACGTATAACGTTATATACTATTACGATATAACGTATAACGTTATATACTATAACGATATAACGTATAACGTTATATACTATATCGATATAACGTATAACGTTATATACTATATCGATATAACGTATAACGTTATATACTATAATGATATATCGTTTAACGTTATGTAGTATTACGATATAACGTATAACGTTATATACTACTACGATATAACGTATAACGTTATATACTATAACGATATAACGTATATCGTTATGTACTATACGATATAACGTATAACGTTATATACTATAACGATATGACGTATAACGTTATGTAGTATTACGATATAACGTATAACGTTATATACGATAACGATATAACGTATAACGTTATATACTATATCGATATAACGTATAACGTTATATACTATTACGATATAACGTATATCGTTATATACTATAACGATATAACGTATAACGTTATATACTATAACGATATAACGTATAACGTTATATACAATTACGATATAACGTATAACATTATGTACGATAACGGTATAACGTATAACGTTATATACTATAACGATATAACGTATAACGTTATATACAATTACGATATAACGTATAACGTTATATACTATAACGATATGACGTATAACGTTATGTAGTATTACGATATAACGTATAACGTTATGTACGATAACGATATAACGTATAACGTTATATACTATAACGATTTAACGTATATCGTTATATACTATTACGATATAACGTATAACGTTATATACTATAACGATATGACGTATAACGTTATGTAGTATTACGATATAACGTATAACGTTATATACGATAACGATATAACGTATAACGTTATATACTATATCGATATAACGTATAACGTTATATACTATTACGATATAACGTATATCGTTATATACTATAACGATATAACGTATAACGTTATATACTATAACGATATAACGTATAACGTTATGTAGTATTACGATATAACGTATAACGTTATATACTATATCGATATAACGTATAACGTTATGTAGTATTACGATATAACGTATAACGTTATATACTATATCGATATAACGTATAACGTTATATACTATATCGATATAACGTATAACGTTATATACTATAACGATATAACGTATAACGTTATATACAATTACGATATAACGTATAACATTATGTACGATAACGGTATAACGTATAACGTTATATACTATAACGATATAACGTATAACGTTATATACAATTACGATATAACGTATAACGTTATGTACGATAACGGTATAACGTATAACGTTATATACTATAACGATATAACGTATATCGTTATATACTATTACGATATAACGTATAACGTTATATACTATAACGATATGACGTATAACGTTATGTAGTATTACGATATAACGTATAACGTTATATACTATATCGATATAACGTATATCGTTATATACTATTACGATATAACGTATAACGTTATATACTATTACGATATAACGTATAACGTTATATACTTTAACGGTATAACGTATAACGTTATATACTATATCGATATAACGTATAACGTTATGTACGATAACGATATAACGTATAACGTTATATACTATAACGATATAACGTATATCGTTATATACTATTACGATATAACGTATAACGTTATATACTATAACGATATGACGTATAACGTTATGTAGTATTACGATATAACGTATAACGTTAATATACTATATCGATATAACGTATATCGTTATATACTATTACGATATAACGTATAACGTTATATACTATTACGATATAACGTATAACGTTATATACTTTAACGGTATAACGTATAACGTTATATACTATATCGATATAACGTATAACGTTATGTACGATAACGATATAACGTATAACGTTATATACTATTACGATATAACGTATAACGTTATATACTATAACGATATAACGTATAACGTTATATACTATATCGATA